>NC_089755.1:15151651-15161651 GCF_040412425.1 Macrobrachium rosenbergii
ATACCAGCAGGTAAAACAGATAATATGTCATCAACATATCTATACCACTTTAAAGGAGTATAAATGATATTTGGTATATATCATTTTTTCAAAGAATTCCATATACAAGTTTGAGAGGAGTGGGGATAAATGGTTGCCCATCGTTATACCAAATATTTACTAGTAAAATTCACCATTGAATATAAACTTACAATTACAAATACACAACCTAGTGAGTGAAATAATATGACTTACAGGTAGAGGTAATTCATGATGGATTAGTTCATTACTTAGATACTCTAAAACACAATCTATAGGGACTTTAGTAAAAAGAGAACAAACACTAAAACTAAAGAATCCATCAGTGGGACGAAAAGTGATTTTGTTTAATTTATCAACTAAATCTAAAACTAAAGAATCCATCAGTGGGACGAAAAGTGATTTTGTTTAATTTATCAACTAAATCTAGTGAATTGTATATGGGAGAATCAGAAATAGTTCCAAGTAACGGGGACAAGAGCTTGGTAATATATATCGAAAGTTTATATGATTTTGAGACAATAATACTGATAATAGGCAGCATAGAATTATTTTCTTTGTGCGTTTTTAGTAATCAGTACAAGTAAGGTAACGAGGGAAATTTTACTGACAACTGACCTATTAGTTCTTTTTTATCTTTAAGGACCTTTTTTCACTGTGCTATTGATATTTTTATGACTTGATCAAAGGGATTTTTTGTTAGTTTTTTGTAAGTCGTATCATCATCCAGCAGGGCTTGCATATGTGATATGTAGTCAGCTTTATCAAAAAGCACTCCATTGTTTCTCTTTCCTTCGTGGATTTTGTCTTTATTTATATATTCGTCACGTTCTATACTTTCGTGATTCAGTTATATATACACACACGCACACACACACACACACACACACACATATAACCTCACTCACTCTCGCTGCTGCAAACTTTAAACTAGCTCCCTCGAAAAACTTCTCTCAAACTGTTCTGCCAGTTTGATCAGCGTTGATTATCACCTGGATACCAGACAAGGGGAAAGCAAAACAGCGGCAAAAACCGAATTGAAAAGATGACCTGTATTTTCTAGACCCGAGGCACCAAATTGACTCCTGGAAAAATAACATTCGCTAACAAAAGGAACATTTCCCGTTCCAGTGCCTGAGCTCGCACTTACAGCTTCGTTGACCTTAAAACCCGGCAATGAAACTGCGAGGCATTTAACTTTCGTGCCGTCCCTCGGATTAAACTTGAGATTAAATTGTTTTTTGTTCGTTTTTCTTATTCGCTAAACAGGACAGTGCCAAACAATATATGCTGTGGATGCTAATTGCTCTGCAATATACAGTAGACTTATATCCGTTAGGAACATTGTGTACTTTTATTCCGAATGTCAATTAAACGTTATATTTTAGACATTTCCGTTCCCGGGAACGGGCACCAGACGTGAACAGATGAACACATCTAACTAATACGTGGTTGGCAAAATCATTATGAAACTTGAGCGCTGTGGAAATAATAAAGAGTAGAGATGGTCCACCTGATTTCTTCACCCATTCTGTAGATGTTCTGCTAAACACAGACACGCCTTAGGGAGGTAGCTGCATCAGTGCACCTCACGCAGTGCACTGTAGGCATCACTTACGGTTCTTTGCAGCGTTTCTTCGGCCCCTAGCTGCAATCTCTTTCATTGCTTTTACTGTACCTCCCTTCATATTCATATTCTCTTTCTTCCTCAACCCTCTCCTCACAATTGTTTCACAGTTTTCCTCCTCCTACTACACCTTTCAAACCTTTTGACTCTCAATTTCCGTTTCATTGCTGAATGGCCACATAGGTCCCAGCACTTGGCCTTTGTCCTTAATCTTATATTTCAATAAAACACAGACACATACACACATAGACAGACACGCGCGTTACCATTCGCTTAGGTAACGACGCAAACACAAAAAGCCGATTAAAAATGCATGAAGAAAAAATTGGACTCCTCGGAAGCAGTTGTTGTAAAAACAAGACTTTGTCTCGTCGTGTTTACCTCGGCGAAAGAAACATTCACCACAAAAATGCAGAAGAGGAACATTGGAATTTCTGATGCCTATGGGCTGTGATTCTGTCCCTGCTGCTGGGGCTGAGCTTGTTTGTGTTGTCATACAGAAAAGCTACATTTTCACTCATACGTCGCATGAGACAAAAAGCCTCGGGATTTTCCCAGCTTTGATATTCAGCTCTGGTTTTTGGGGGTTTTGTAAAACGTGCTGTTATGTTGCGTTCTTTCAGAATCTATAAACAATTAAAAAGGATTTTGATCTATATTCGTACATAGCTTTGTGTTAATGCTAAGTGTGTGTGTGTGTGTATATATATATATATATACATATATATATATATATATATATATATATATATATATATATATATGTATGTATGTATGTATGTATACACACACACATATATATACACATACACACACAGGCACACACACACACACACACATATACATATGTGTGTGTGTGTATTTGTGTATACATATACACATATTACATATATATACATATATGTGTGTGTGCGTCTGTGTGTGTGTATATATATATATATATATATATATATATAGCCACTAATTCATTTTCTTATCTGTTTTTCTATTATTTTGCACATGAATGAATGAAACCTCCTGCAGAAAACTTCCATAACATTAGTTGCCTCATACAACTGCCCAGAAAGCTCATTAATAGTGTGTCAGACTTCTTATTTACACCACCACTTATGGTACTCGAATATCTTGAATTATGCACTCTTTCTCCTCACTCTCTCCACATGACTGAACCATCTGAAAGCACTCTTATCTTTGCATTTCTCACCCTTTTAATCCTTCTCATGTCCTTATTTTTTATTTGCTCTCCAACTGCTCACATAAATATTTCACAACAAACTCTTGATCCTGACACTCTCTTATATATATGTATATATATATATATATATATATATATATATATATATATATATATATATATATATATATATATATATATATATATATATATATATATATATATATATATGAGAAAAAGGCATATGGTGAAAAAGTGCATAAAATTTGCTGCAAAATCCAATCAGTGTTAAAAAGAACGTACTGAGGCCCTAGAATTGTCGGGCCTCTGGGCAACTGCCTAGGATGGCCACGTACTGAGACAGCCCCAGGAGATATTAATGTTGCTTTCACTAGTGTCGGTGTGAGTCTGTGTGTAAACAAACCACCTCAAGAATGGATCAATAGCTTTGGACAAATCTTGGTCAAAACATTACCTTGGGGACTACTTGCAGATGGGTTAACTTTTGGTGGGCAGTGTGTGAAGACTGGTAGATTTTTATGACTTTCTGGGGTCACATTATTCAGTTTAGTCTTGATGAAAGTAAATAAAAACAAATCTCTAAGAAACCTGAATTTAAAACTCCCATTATCATCAACGAAGTTGGATGAGAGGCTGGTCTGCCTGTTCGTCTTCTTTTTAGCTGAATTACGCAATAAAATAAGTGGGGATTTTTACGAAAATTCTACCAGATGTGGACATAATGATACCTACAAATTAGTAGGATTTGAGAGTAATCTCCACTCTGGATAAGGAAACTTTTGTTGACGGAGCATTTAGAAGGAGATCATCTCGCTCACTGGCAGTCTGTGGTCTCAGAACACTTATTATTATTATTATTATTATTGTTATTGTTATTATTATTATTATTATTATTGTTATTATGGAGACACTCATACAGAAAAATTCCTGAGTGCCATCGCCTGCAAAGTGCTACAGATTTTTTCATGAGTAGAAAAGAAGGAAGGGAAACCACAGAGTACAGCAACCTCACATAAGATTAAGCAAGCAATATTTAAAAACCTAATATCAACGCCTTCGTCGTCACAAGCACTGAGTAGACAGATTAAAGTGTGCTTTCCTTGCAGGTGTCAGGAGCCATAGCCGTTACGCCCCAAGGGAAGATGAAAGGGTTTCTCCAGACACCAGCTTATTTTTGAGAGGTAAGAGAAGGCCCTTTTTCACGACTAGGTTAACACGCATGGACTATAACGTCAATGACGCAGTCAGTAATATTGTAGTTATTTTTTCGCAGTTATATGGACTCCGAGATCCTAAATGCAGTCACTAAGTAGTATAGTACAAATTAACAGGCATGAACTGAACTGTAACATCGCGTTAAAAGTCTAAATAGAGTAGTCAGTTTTTTGCAATCATGTATATTGCAAGATCCTAAATACAGCCACTAAACAGTAGAATCACATAAATTAACAGCAATGGATTACAACATCCCAACTGCAGGCACTACATAGTAGTCAATTTTTGGCGATCCTGAACATAGTCATTAAACAGTAGAGACATGGACTTGAACATCAGAATGTAGTCACTGACTGCAGTTATACAGACGCCAAGATCCTAAATGCAGTCATTATATACTGTAGTCACTTTTAGGCAACTAAACTAATGTGCATGGACTATAACATCAGGAATGCAGTCACTAAATATTGTAGTGTTGTCACTTTTGTCGCAGTTATATGGACTCTAAGATCCTAAATGCAGTCGCTAAATAGTATAGTAACTTTTCACAATCATGTAAACTGGCATGGTCCTTTACATCTCAATACAGTCTTTAAATAGTAGTGTCATTTTTGTTATTTAATTAAGAGGCATGGACTAAAATCCTGAATACACTTCCTAAATTGTAGATCCCCTGCATATTTTAAATTAATATTTTTTTATATTGGGACGATTAAGCATTGACAGAACCGTTAGAATTCTGAGTGAATTTGAACAAATGTCTTAGCATTTTTTGAAAATTAAATTTTGGGTAAGCATAAACAGACTGACTCCTAAATGCGGATGAATTTGTATTAGCACAGTTTTGAACGTAAGATATTGGACATATATATTTGAAATGAAAATAAAAAAGACAAATTGATGACTTGTGAGATATTCACTCAGTCATCAAATGCCATATAAATATTTCTACACTATCCACTCGTGAAATTTTATATAATAATATAAATTGCTAAAACTGGGTAATCTATATATTTTAAAATGAGAGCATTATACAAAAACAACTTTACTACGTCACACTCATATCTTCTCCTAGAAACTGGAGAGAATGTAATTACCATTCATCTTTGTATTTAAGGAGTTAAAGCACTCAAGTAACCAAGACTGCAACACTTAACAAACAGTAACTGAAAAGTCATGCATGCTCTGCAGACTTGCATGTAGTTCTGAATTGGCAAAGGACAGTGACCTTCCTGGCATACTGGATGTGCTAGGGTCAACATAGCCCTGTTAGTTTTACAAGGACTTCACAGTCTGGTGGAACCAAGTTCAAGACCTCGCTCATAGCTTGATACTGTAGATTTCAATGTCAACATGACTTTACCAGCCAATGTAAACTGGCCCATAGGTATACCTGCTTAATCAACGGCAACTTTTGCCTGGTTCTTGCTGGTCCTAACTTGGGAAGAAACAGGACCGGGGCACTGGTCATATATGTAAATGTTTGGTCTCCAGCATCTGCCTGGTTCTTCTCGTCATACCTTTTAAAGAAAGGGGACCTGGGTGCTGTTCTTATTTGTAAATGGTCTCTAGGACATTGTGCACCTTTGCAATGACCCGTTTCTTGTTTCTGCTGCCCATGAAAAACTTTTAACCTCATGGTGGAGCCGACTTGGTAATTTCCAACATTTCTGGGTTTTGACCAATCAGCACCTCCCACGGAATTTGCCAAGCCTTGATTTTAACTTTTATGGTAGGGAAGATTTTCTCAAAACGTGATGGAACTGCTTATTCAAAACTACCAATCCTGCAATTTTTCGCCATTCTTCCTCTCAAACTGAATTGTCATCCATATCATCTTGTTTCCCAACAGCTTGTGTTACCATCCAACATAAATCAACGTTCCTTCCACGATTCTGTGACGTCTTTCTTTATTTATTATTCTTCTTTCTGTTTATGTCTGCTATTCGCTGTCAAGTTAAGAAGATTACTTTCTTTAGAGATACTTACCATTCTGGCTTTGTTATGTAGTAGTGTGTTTTTAGTACCAGGAGGCTGTTTATGCAATATGCTCCTCATTCTCATCATGTCAGTAATATGCTCCTCATTCTCATCATGCCAGTACATGTGTCATAACCCATCATGTCAGAGACTTGTTAATTTCTTAGTGATTCCCAAGGACCAAATTTACACAGATAATGGAAGTCTTGGAGTGGACATTTTTGTTAGCCCTAAGGAGTTCTCTGTATCGTTTTGCTTTACCCCCTTCCCTCCCAACACCAATTTGCAATACATCTTTTCACTTTGCTAGTTATGGAGTTGTAAGGATATAACTATCAATGTTTATCACTGAAAGGTTTCTGTCTCTTTGTTCTTTTATTCAAAATTTCTAGTTATATCCTTACATCTCCATAACTAGCAAAGTGCAAAGATGTATTGCAAATAGGTGTTGGGAGGGTCCCTGGGAATCACTAAGAAATTAACAAGTCTTTAACATGATGGGTTATGATAGATGTACTGACATGATGAGAATGAGGAGCATATTGCATAAACAGCTACTGAGATGTACGGCAGGAATTCCAGCTCACAGATGCAATAACAGTAGTGAATTTGTAGCCATTAATATATATATATATATATATATATATATATATATATATATATATATATATATATATATATATGTATGTATGTATGTGTATATATATACATAAATATATATGTATATATACACACATATATATAAATATATATACATAATGTATATATATATACACATATTATACATACATACATATGTATAACTGAATCACGAAAATATGGAACGTGATGAATATGTAAATAAAGATAAAATCCACGAAGGAAAGGGAACCATTGGAGTGCGGCGAGGCCTTTCGACCCTTTCGTCCTTTGCTTAGCAGTATCTTTATTTATACATACATACATACATACATACATACATACATACATACATACACACACATATATATATATATATACACACATACATATATATATATACATATATAATTATGCATTATATATATGTATGTATGTATGTATAATATATATATATATATATATATATATATATATATACATATATATATATATATAAATATAATATATACATATATATATATATGTATATATATGTACAGTATATATACAGTATATTATATATATATATATATATATATATATATATATATATATATATATATATATATATATATATATATATATATATATATATATATATATATATATATATATATATATATATATATATATATATATATACACACACTTAAGTAATGCCTACAGTGCACCACATGAGGTACACTGGCGGCACTATCTCCCTATGGGGAAAAATAAACATAAGTTACACCCACGAGTAGCTCAAAAGCTAAATAGTCAATGACTACGATAAAAAAATAGGAGACAAACCAATGAGAACTTGAAATTCACATTCCGGCACCACCCCGAGGTGACAAATTCTAGCTTAGTATTCTGGAAAGGCCACTGTATCCAGAAAACGTGACATGATGCCCTTTCTCAATGGGGTACTTTGGTCATAGTAGAAATGTCTTAGGAGTGTGTTATTGTGAAATAAATTGCTAAAAACTGCCCTAAATTTGATTAAATTTTGTAACTGAAAAGTTTGCTAGATTGAAATTTCCAGTATTACTTTAGACACAACAAATCAATGTCTGCCACCTCAGTGGCAAATTGTAGGCAGTGACATTATTAATGTTTCCACAGACAAAATTTTGCAGAAAAAACAGGGCTTTCTTATAAGTTTATATCATATATGATTTTTCATCTGTCTATAAACTTGCAAAGAAGAATTTTTATCTAGTTGCTTGTCGCAAGTCACTGAATCATTTGAACTTCCTTTGTTTTGTTTTACTTAAACCGTGGAGTACTTCAGTAATAGCTATATGTGACACCACTCTTTAGTGTGCTAAAAACACATCAGTAAAGTCAGAATAGCTTTAGCTACAAAATAGCAAAATGCTGCTAATCAGCCTAAGCTGCTAGTAGCAAAGAAACACTATCTCACACAACGGTACTTCCACTGTGGTAACTTGGTCATTGTCGTAGGATGATTAGGGAATAACCTACTCTAAATTTGGTATATTTTGAAGCTATTCTATTAGAGTCTTAACTAGTTCTTCTCCTTCTGCAGAATCTCACTATGGCCTGCCGATTCAAACTGTGACAGTCAATGTGGGACAAACGGCAAGACTGACCTGTTTTGTGCAAACACCTGGAGATTACAAGGTCAGTTTTCCAAACTTTCAACCACCTGAATAATCTTACAGGAATTCACATTTAAGTAGTTGTGCTACTAAAAATTTTCTGTTCCGTGGTAATATCTAAATGGCAACTTCTTTTGTAGTCCATATATTTGTAGATTGGTACCGTTCTTTGCTATCTGAAATATAGCTCATTAAATTCTTGTCAAGTTTTTGCATTATGTTGCATGCTGTAGTGAAGGGCATTCAGTTTACTGAATAGTAGGGTTTTCTATATACTGGAGAAGGGGCTTCCCATTTACTGTAGAGAAGGCTTTCACTGTACTGTAGAACAGTTTTCCCCATTTTGCTGAAGAGAAGGGTATTCAGTTTACTACAGAGTAGGGTTTTCTGTACACTGGAGAGGGGGTTTTCCAGTTCCTAAAGAGTAGGGGTACCCTTTTGCAGTAGAGAAGGCTTTCATTGTACTGTAGAGTAGTCTTTCTATTTGCTGTAGAATGGGGCTTTCCGATTCCCATAGATCAGGGCTGCCCATCTGCTGTAGAGAAGAGCATTCAGTTTACAACAAAGTAGGGTTTTCTAAATACTGGAGAGGGGGTTTTCCATTTCCTGTGGAACAGAGGTTTCCATTTATTATTATCATCTTTATTCTTGTTATTTTTACGATTCATGCCACCTGCTCTTTCGCCCAAACCAGGTGGCTTGGATGAAAAAAGTGACCAACATCGTCCTGTCGATGGGCGAAGCTGTGATCATCAGGGACCCCCGGATGTCCGTGCAGAGAGAGCAGAGGTCGACCTGGATCCTCACAATCACCAACGTCACTATCAAGGACCACGGATACTACACTTGCAACATAAACACTCTGCCCCCGACGTCCATCCACGGGTTCTTGAATGTTGTAGGTACGCGGGGAGCCAAGGGGGTTTATTTGCTTCCCTGGGTTGCTTAGTTTCTGTGGTATTAGACATTCTGGGTTTCACACAGGTCCTGTCTTCAAAAGGACTGACCTGGTTTGTGTAGTTTCTGTAGACATTAGACATTCTGGGTTTCATACAGAGATCCTGTCTTCGTAAGGACAGACCTGGTTTATGTAGTTCCTGTAGACATTAGACATTCTGAGTTTCATACAGAGATAACTGCCTCATAAGGACTGACTTCTTTCAAGTAGCGCTGCTTGCTTAAGAGTTCTTTGTTATGTTAGCTCAAGAGAATGGTTTGATTACGAAAGCCTCGTTTCCACCTTTGTTGCTCGGTAAGGGAATGAATGGAGCTGAGAAAGCATGTTGTTATAATAATAATAATAATAATAATAATAATAATAATAATAATAATAATAATAATAAATGTTTCTATGAATTGTAAAGACAGTTTAAGGGCATCAAATGCTTGTACAGAGTAAAACAAAAAAGAACAGAATAAAGTAGTCAATGACAGGATTAGTAAGTAATACTGACATTAAAAAAGGTACACCTAAAGCATGTGCAATTAACTTTGAAATGCAATAATTGCAAGAATAAACTGCAGGGATATTACCCAGTGAGATTATTACGAAATATAAAATAGGAGCCTCGAAGCTGAAATGGGGAATCTATAACCATTACGTGAATATCAATTTGCAATGGGATATCGAACCCTTAATCCAAGCAACACTGATGAGAGTGCAGTACTTACTCGAGGTTTCATTGTTATCGCTTCGTGCAA
>NC_089755.1:15166651-15276651 GCF_040412425.1 Macrobrachium rosenbergii
CAAGCCAATGTTGGACTTGAAAAGATTACAGAGCAATTTTCCTTTGCAGAATTCAAGTGTGTACTATATGTTGATTACAAATAAAGAAATGGAATGGAATGGAATATGAAATTTAGGCCAAAGGCCAAGTGCTGGGACCTGAGAGGTTATTCAGTGCTGAAACAGAAATTGATAGTAAGAATGTCTGAGAGGTGTAACAGGAGGAAAACCTTTTGCAGTTGCACTATGAATCAATTACCAGGAGAGGGTGGAAAGTAAGATGGAAGAAAGAGAATATGAACGGAGGTACAGTAAATGTAGTGAAAGGGGTTGCAGATAGGGGTTGAAGGGACACTGCAAAGAACCTTAAATAATGTCTACAGTGCACCACATGAGGCGTACTGATCGCGACACGCCCTATGGGGACAAATGAAGGAAAGGCCAAAAGCTGTTTATGTATTAACACATTTAGCTTGATTAAAACTGATAAGGTGAGACATATAGCTATACAAAGGAGCTTTAATTAAAAGGTTAGTGTTGGGGAAAAGATGGATTAGATTGTTTTGAGCTAATTCAGTCATGTGCAAAAATGGAGGATGATAAGTTACTAAAGAGAGAATATAATATTAGATAGATGATGATAAATTATTGACGAGAGTGTGAAATATTAGATGGGAGTTGGAGACGATTTCTAAGGCCCAGAAAGTCCTGGTAGGTGGATTGGCAGAATTACCGGACAGGAAGGGTTTTAAGATCTAAGAAGTGAGAGTGTATGTTGCAGTGTGTGTTGGGATTTGATGTAATGCTGATGAGCCTTCTGTTAAGGTTAATGGATTGGCTTCTGTTATGAAAGCTTTACACACAGGCCTTCATAGTATCCGAATGTACCAGGCTACTGATTTTCCATATCCGTGGTGAGAAATTTACCTATCTACCAAAAATTGTGTATGTTAAGTATGAATGTGGCAAAAACCGTTACAATGTTTTTCTCTAGAGTCACTCTCTGTTAAGGAAAACGCTTTAATGATGAAATTGAATGTTTGTACATTAAAATTACCGTCTCTTCATTTTCTTATTCACTTTAGGCTTGTTGCTCCCATTTGAATTCATATCACTGGAACCCAGTTCATTAATTTTCCACGTAATGTTACTTCTTTCCCAGGCATAATATGACTTTGCAGATCAGAAAACTTACTCCAGGGGATTTCGGGCGCTACACTTGCTCCATAAGAAACAAGGAAGGTCAAGGCTCCTACACCACAACTCTAAGAGGTTAGGACTTTCTTTCTCCTTGTATGACATTCTGTCTTCTAAGGCTGACGTTCGCTGCCTTGTGGATTTTTAAGCAGTTCTTCCTTCCGATGTTTGATTGTGCTATTGCTTTTCTTCTATCCTTTAGCTTGATTTAATCTAGCGATTAACTGATTTATTTAAAATGTTAAACTGTTGTCCTGATGTCAATGATACTGGCGACAAAATCAGGCGACAGAAGAAAAAAGGAACATTTGACAAAACTTTTTATCTTGAAATTAGAATGCCCCTCTGCTTAGACCCACTGGGGTACAATAAAGCCTAACACACACACACACACACACACACACACACACACACACACATATATATATATATATATATATATATATATATATATATATATATATATATATACATATAGTACATACATACATACAGGCATATATATATATATATATATATATATATATATATATATATATATATATATATATATATATATATATATATATATATATATATATATATATATATATATATATATATATATATATATATATATATATATATATATATATATATATATATATATATATATATATATATATAAATATATATATATATATATATATATATATATATATATATATATATATATATATATATATACAAACATACATACATACATACATACATACATACACTGGAATTATCATTTCTATTAGCGTGCAGAGTACGTGGTTGTGAGACCAAGCAGTGAGAAAGTTAAACTACATAGTAAGACACAACTGAACTTCTGAGGAACTTTGGACTTGATATTAATTTCCATAACCCTTCGTTAAAAGAACGGCATTCTATAGTCTAAGAGCATCTCATGTGTGTGCTTGTGTGGCAGAAGAAATTCTCTTGTAGTCAGCTCATACAGTAGTCTGGGAATAACAGCTTAGGCTGTTCTGAGTCTTCACTGTGTTGCCTTGGGATCCTGTAAGAATATTACTGAGCACTCCATGGTGTGAGGAAGGGTAATTCTAAGTAAGAAACTTCATCTCCCCTTCAGAAATCACTACAACCATTGCTCCGCCACCCACTTCGTCGACGATCACGACCATAGGTGCTTACACGACAACACTGATGACCCATCTGTACAACAGCCTAGGAGGAGCGCCAACGTCTTCCAGATCCCACACGACGTACGACGACGACACAGTCAACCTCTCGGCTCCCCTCATCATCAATCTGACTCCTGATGTTTACAGAGGTAGGTCAAACTCTGTCTCTATCCCCTTCCTGTGATATTTTTCTCATTCATTAAATGTAGTAGTGGTTTGTTGACTACACTACACAGGCCACTTTTCCTGGCACAGATGCAACAAAATTTCTTGCTGTTACGTTCATCAGTTAACTGTTGAATCAAGCACAAGGAATTGTAACTGGAATATAGAATTTAGGCCAAAGGCTAAGGACTGGGACCTATGGGTCATTCAGCACTGACAGGATACTGACAGTAAGAAGGTTTTAAAGGCATAACAGGAGGAAAACCTTTTGCAGTTGGACTATGAATCAATTGTTAGGAGAAGGTGAAAAGTTAGATGGAAGAAAGAGAATATGAGCGGAGATACAGAAAAAGGAATGAAAGAGTTTGCAGCTAGGGGAGGTCGAATGGATATTGCAAAGAACCTTAAGTAATGCCTACAGTGCATCACATGAGGTGCACTGATGGCACTACCCGCTACGGGGAAATCAAGCGTGAGACACTGTGCTGAAAAACACAACTTCATTTGCTTCGTATATCTAGCCAGAATGTTCATCAGCAGTACATCGACCCTTTCTTACAGACACACACAGCGCTATAATATCTTACATGCATTCTAAGGCCCCTTCATTCTAGTACCTCTGCCTCCCCATCCACCCAAAACCTTTTCAGACCCCTTCTTTTGACCAATAAAACTTTGAAACTGTACAAACTTTACCCAACATTTTGTTATTTAGTCTCTCCACATGACTGAACAGTAATAAAAGAGTAATGTTTGGATCACTTCCATAAATAGTAATTAGCTCAACAGCCACGCAATGTATCCCAAATTTTGCCTCCTTGATACCTACGTTTTCGGATCCTTTGCAGGTATCCTGCATTCGGTTAGTGTCCCTTCTTCCACCACTAATCACTCATCATCACCATCATCATCATTTCATCCAGTACTATGAAAAGGGCAAGCTGAGAAATTCTGCCTAGCATATCTTGCCTGTGCTTTCACTTTTACAAATCTCCATTCATCTCCAGCCTATTATCTCATAATTCTCATCCAAGTAGGTCTAGGTCTTCTAACTCTTCTGGTGCCCACAGGAACCCCTGACACTCATGTAATTAAAAGTAACTGACATTTATTTCTACTCATCTTCATTGCATATTAAAAAGCAGGTAGTAATTAGCTTAATGTGTAAACGTTTTATTACACTTTACTTTGTCTACATATATTGCTGTGAACTGAACATGATTATTAATGCCTGTTAACAAAAACAAACAGCATTACAAATATATGACGTATTTGTTTCATTCTCTGAATTTAAGTCTCGCCATTTTGCCATGGCACTGCGGAAGGTACACAAGTTGGAAGTATTCGTTCGGTCGAAAGTACTCGTGTTACTCGTGCAATTTGCGTTGTAAATGGAATTAATGAAGCATCGCAGGATGCGCGAATTTGGGATGCGTTATCCGGCGGGTTTATTGTATTTATGATTCGAATACATTACTGAGGCACTGCTGGCCAGGCAGAGGCCAGACATAAGATACTGGTTCCCACTTGCTTTTTGCATTTGATTGAAGAGGCTGTCGAGTATCATGAAATTTGACCCTGCGATCAGTTTAAGAATATGCATTATTTGTTTTACCAAATTTAGTTTGCTACAAACAGAACATTTTTGGTTCTCCACACCTCCTGATCTATGCTGCCCTAAAATGGAAACTGCAGTATCTGCAAAATTTTTGAAATTGAGATATGCCACCTACTGGGCTCGTGAAACACTAATACACAAGTTAAGGCAGCTCCAGAATGATTCTTCAATGCTTTCCACGAGTATTTAGGGGGTTCCATTTGCAGTATCTGCAAAATCAGCAGGAAGGCAAGGGAGTATCTGGTCTCTCTCATTAGAAGTTATACAATAGGTACACAATAGGTCGTCTTTGCTTCCCTAAGTCACGTTGTTTCGTCAGGATCACCTAAGAATGATGTCACAAATATGTAACCTTGTTTGCTACTGCCACTAAATTATTCCTTTCACAGAGAAAATATTTTGTGAATCCCCTTTATGCTGATGTTTTCTCACATGAAGAGTAACAAAATATGCCAGTTTTATGCCTTGCTATGTCGGTTGGATGGCAAAATTGTAGAGTTACCATCCAACAAACTTGTAGGTTTACCATCCAACAGATGTAGAAAGGCATAAAATTCACGTTTTGCTGTCTTTTATGTGAGACTATATATATATATATATATATATATATATATATATATATATATATATATATATATATATATATATATATATTCATGAAACGAGAAAGAATTTTTTCATCATTATATTAATTAAGGCATATATATATATATTATTTATTATAATATATATTATATATATATTTTCATAGCTTTTAATTGAATTTTTGTTTATATATATATATATATATATATATATATATATATATATATATATATATATATATATATATATAAAAAACGAAAAGGAATATATATATTGCAATATATATATATATATATATATGCATATATATATAAGCATATAGGTATATAAAGTGCACTGTTATATATGCATTTTATTAAATACGACATGTATAATGTATTGCAACTCCATTTTGTTCATAGTTGCATTTTTGAGGCTGCAAACAGCGAACATGGCAATCAGTAAACTAATAAAATCAGAATTACAAATTAAAATTACAATAAAGCATTCAGAATAAATTTTAATTTGTAATTCTGATTTTATTAGTTTTCTGATTGCCATGTTCGCTGTTTGCAGCCTAGAAAATGCAACTATGAGGAGTTGTGAATCGTCGGCATATTATAATAAAATGCATATGGACAGTGCCTTTCCCTGACCCGCCTTGGATCGTTCTTTGACCTGTTGCTCCGGAAGTTGGAGGTATGTATACACACACACACACACACACACACACACATATATATATAAATATATATATATATATATATATATATATATATATATATATATATATATATATATATATATATATATATATATATATATATATATACATACATATATATATATATATACATATATATATATATATATATATATATATATATATACATATACATATATACACATATGTATATAAATTATATATATTATTTATAATGCAGTAGAGGCAATTTACAAGCTCTTAAATGTATATGTAACGTTATAACGTTATATCTGTGTGATAGCATTTACAACAACAAAAGCTTGACCACAAACCCGACAGAAACGAATTACTATGGATAAATGAAAGCAAATTATAAAGCTAATGCGAGCGGACTAAACGCCCGGGTGATCCAATATTAGTCACGCTGCATAAGGTGATTATGTAAAATTACATTATCAGCGGGGAGTAATCCCTTTATGCATGAAAATCCCTGTTATTAATATTTGTCCTGCGTAATGTTATTTTAAAATTAACTGCAGAGTACCTAAGTTGCTCGCATTTCAAATTAGGTTTCTGTTGGTTTGAAGAGTTCAAAAGTCCACAACAGGCCTTACCACATGTTTGTGTAGTTGGATATGAATTACTTTGAAAATTTTAAGATTTTTTTTTTATATACAGTATTCAAAGGAGAAAATGGAAAATTACAGTATATCTGTGAAATTGAGATATACCACCTATTGGGCTTTGAACCATTAATACATAAGTTTGCAGTTTTCAGTAAGATTCTTCAATGCTATTCACGAGTATTAAGGGGGTCCAAATTTTGCTGTATCTGCAAAATCAGAAGTAACTGCAGTATTACCATTTTCTCAGTTTAGTATTTTTGCAGATACTGCAGTCTTGAAGAGTTAGAGAATTTATTTCTGTATGATAGAAAATTCATTTCTCCTAAATAATGTGTTCGGATTCCAAAATTTTCGAAATTGATAGGTCCCGTTGCTAAGAAACATTAATTGGTTCTGCAGTTTACATAAAAATAAGTCTAATCCTTCGGGCCAGCCCATTTGGAGAGCTGTTAATCAGCTCAGTGGTCTATCTAAAACTAAGGTATACTTAACTTTTTAACTGCAGTCTTCCATTTTAGGGCAGTATTTACCTACTGGGTGTACTTTTTGACAGTATTTAATATCTAATCACCTGTGTCATTTCTTTCACAGAAACCACTAACAGAAGCAGGTGTCTACAAGCCTGCCCTTACATCCTGGCTACGTTGCTGTTTCTGATGGCTGAATAGGAAGGAAATGTCTCTGTAAGATTCCTACTCCATTGGTTGTCTTCTGCAACAATTATCGTTGATCGGAATCATTGCCCAAAGCTTGCTACGATTTTGGTACAGTTTTTTGAAGTGCAATTATTACTATTCTTTCCTACTGGGGTCTAGAATAGTTTTGTTGTGATGAATTTCCGATGATTGATTGGCGATTGAGGGTAGACAAAGGAGGAAGGCAAGAAGTTGCAGCTGGATCATTGGTCATAGTTAAAAGAGAGATTGTACTGAAATATGTCGAGGATGAAAATGATAGACACAGCCCTAAAGAATATCCCTCAAAACAAAGAAGGGGAAGCTGTTATTGTGCCATCATCAACAGTGGATGGAAAGTTGATGAATAGAAGCATTAAATGAAGCCATTAGCTGTGAAAGGCCTCAGGGGTAATAGCTAATAGCAATAGACTTTACAACTCCAACTCTTACAGAGGATATGATGCATCGACATAATAAGTTATCCACAGGGATATTGCCTTGCAAGCACTATACAGGTGGTCTCGATATTAAGAGTTGGATTCAGGGTGTATGAGAAAGTTAAGAGCTGAAAAAAGTTTTTGATACTTTACCACTGTTAGAAACTAACATATCCAAACGTTAATTTGAAAGATTCAAGCCAGAACTGTATTTTCAATGACATAAACAATTTAATGGTTTAAAGTAGAGGATCAATTTTATATGTAAATTCCATTTTGAGTATGGCAGACATCACAGATCTTGGAGCCTTCAACTAAGTAATAATCTTAGAAATCCGACACACAGATAATGTAGGCGAGTGTGTAACATTAGGGGCGGCAGTGTAGTAGGAAAGGGAGAATCAGAATTGCCAAGAACTAGATGAGAAATGTGATCCGGAGATCCTGACTAAAAAGTGTTCAGTATTTTGAAATAGTTAAGGATCAGAAATCCTTCTTATAACGACAAAGATCAGGATATTATATCTATTCTTAGGACTGGACCTTTTGGGGTTGCCAAGAACTGCAATACTTGCAGATTAGTGAGGCATATCCAAAGTAAAATCAGCCAAGAATGATGTTCATCTGGCCCATGAACTATATTGCTGAGAGCAAGGATCAGTCATACCGAGAATTAGCAGAGCATAAATAAAAGAGGATATTATTATCATTATTATTAGCATAACATATAGCCAATTAGTTACATTACTAGACTCCCAAATGGGGTTGCCTGAAGTATTTGTTCGTAAGTAATAATTGAAAATGGAACGAGGTAAGAGCAAAAGTAGCTAGACAATTAAATGGAACAAGCTCAAAAGGAGCAAATGAAAAACGGAAGGCTGGAAGCAGAACAGCTAAGGCAGACGGGATGCTGCAAAGAATCTTAGTCCCACTGTAAAATGTAAACAATGGCACCTCTGTTGGTTAATAGCAGTATAACATTTCAATTGCAGAAGTTATGGAAGAAAGTTTACGAAAATTTGAAACGACTTACATGAGTCCATCTTAAGTTCTGGACCAGTTTTTCTGGTACATACATGTGCTAGATGTGTTGCTGATATTTCTATTGTTTCCTGGAATGATCTGGCATTTTCTAGGAACCAGAATCTTTCCTGAAGCTGCTGAAGTACCCTCCTCCACAGAAAGCTCCCAACTTGCACTCTTTCCTTTTACCTGAACAACTTCCACATCATAAGTTGATATGTTCCTCTAGGAAGACACAGTTACTGCTTATCTTGTCAGATTTCCTTCAGATATCCACAACACCAACAAATGTTAGTAAGATACAGCATCTCCTGGCCCAGCTTCGAGAAATTAGAAATGCCATGAAATTCCAACACTGGATCAACCTTGCACAGAGGCAGATACACTACAGCTGCTGTCACTCCCACCTTCAGTGAAAGTTCTGCCAGCAGGACTTTAAATTATCCAGATTTTTTGCAGGTAACCTGACTCTCTGAATGACTATACCTGTTCTCGTCAGAATTATCATCCTTCTTTTTTTAGAATGTGGCCTTTAAGTGAGTTTGTTAACTTTCATACTCTTTTGTTGTGCCAGTTCCTCTACTTATTACTAATTTTACAAATTTTGCATCTACAGCAGAAGAAATAGATGCATTTTATTTTTATATTGCTCTTCAGACGAGGATTTAAATTTCAAAATGATAAATGCTTAGTTCACTTGATGATGATGTTTAACCCTTTTGGAAGTACACGCATTTGGGTTCATTGATGAACTCCCTATCCACAATTTACACAGACTATAGGTTTTCCCTGTATTGTGGACCTGTAGGATGGGGCATGGCCAAAGTTTTGACCTTAAAATCATCTCCAGATGAGAAGATAGGTGAGCAAACTTTCAGGTCATAAGAGGCTGTCATACATGATGACCACATCAACTATAAAAAGGCAAGTTCAGCAGCGCACATTCACCTGTTTACCTTCACTTGTAGGACTTGGCATTTTGGTTCTAGATTTTCATTTTTGGATACCATGAAGACCCCACCACCCCAATGGAACTCACATCTTTGATAGTGCTACTTTCCTTGAAACAGCAGCACTTGGTAAAAGGGTAAGATGGCTTTGAAAGAAACCTCTCCTTCCTGGTCAAGTGTTGAAAAAATTGACATACAGAGTAAAGACTGGTTAAACTGATAAAAAGAAGCCTGAAGCCTGTCTAATTGGAAAGTATGGAGGACATCAGTCCTAATATTCTGCTGTGCTACTGGCTGTTCGATCTGTAACATTAATTAAAAGTTGGGTCTGGTCAATCCTTGGGTGAGTGGCCAGTTGCACAAAGGCCTCTAGAATCTCAGTGGGATAGGGTGTGGAGTTAGCACCTTCAACCCCCCACAAATCAAAATATTTGCCAAAGCATTAAGGCTAACTACTTCTAGGACCATCTCCCAAATGGAAAAGGTATATGTTGGTGGTGTCTGCCAACTTTTGCCCAGGAGTCGAACTTGGGACTTCTCACTTCGTGGGCAAGAATGCTACCATTCACACCATAAGAAGGTCAGGTGTGTGCACACACACACACACACATATATATATATATATATATATATACACACACACACATATATATACATATATATATATATATATATATATATGAGTATGTCTGAAAGTTTATGGCCTTGTGGTATGACCATATATATAGGTTTTACGCCTACTATGAGAAAACCCAGGTTCGATTCCTGGGCAAAAGTGGGCAATGGGACATGCTCCATTAAAACCATTTGTTCCTCAGTTTACTGAAGCACTGAATTATTTTACCATTTTAAGTATACTACAGTGGTATCACAACAAGACACTGTAATTCACTGCTTGGGGCAAACGAAGGCCCATCTGGTTGAAGAGAGAGAGAGAGAGAGAGAGAGAGAGAGAGAGAGAGAGAGAGAGAGAGAGAGAGAGAGAGAGAGAGAGAGAGAGAGATTTAAATAGTGTCGCGACAAACATTTGATGGTCAAAACTGCTATAAACTTAAATCTTGAATTACATATTATTATTATTATTATTATTATTATTATTATTATTATTATTATTATTCAGAAAATGAATTATTATTATTATTACCACAAAGAATGCGTCTTGTCTACTTTATAGAATATGGGGTTCACTCGAAAAAGGCAACAGGGGGTAATGGGAAATACAGAAAGAGAAGTTCAGTAATGAGAAAAACAGATAAATCAACAAATTAATAATAATGAAAGCAACTGGATGAGCAGGTGAAGGCGAGTGCCGTTGTATAGGCAAACGTGTTTAGATTCCAGGGACCAAAGTAACACTTCTCAAACGTTTTAGAAGTTAGGAAACTAATCTTAGCGATTCTGAAACTGAATCATCTTCAAAAACATCTTTCAGCAAGTCTAAAACAGTGCTGATTCCATGCCTCTCAAGAAATCCTCTCTCTCTCTCTCTCTCTCTCTCTCTCTCTCTCTCTCATAAACTCAAGAGTTCTCTCCAAAATAAGTCTGATTCAATCTCTGTCAAACTGAAAAGAACACAATGTCTCACTACGACAAATAACAGCATTCAAATGTTTCCTTTAACACTATTACCATAATACAAACTGATCTTGTTTTATCATTGTCTTTATATGTCTAAGCCTGCTTTTATTCATTTATTTGTATGTTATTTATATTTGCTCATTTTGCTGGCGTATTCTGAGAGTTTACGCCCTTCCCGTAAGGAATAAAATACGCCTTTCTCACGTTAGAACTTTGAGAGGCTAAACATTACGCACCGTTATGCGAATGAAACAAGTCACAAATTAAGATTCCGTATTTATATGATACTTTGATACTCATAGAAATCGATGATATATATATATATATATATATATATATATATATATATATATATATATATATATATATATATATATATATATATATATATATATATATATATATATATATATATCAGACGGATGGGAGAGGCTATCTTTATAACAGTAATTTTCTGTCAAGGGTGGTCCAACCATTTCCAAAGACTATTTTTGTAATGTTATCTGTGATATAAAAGACAGTTTTTTGATGTTACTCCTCTGTGTTTTATTGTCCTGCTGAGGTTTTTCCTTTAATTGGAAACCTGTTTCTTCTTTCTATTGAAAAATGGCTAAGTCTTTGAGCACTTGAATATCAGCGTTAGATGCACAAGGTACCCAAACTTCCATTGAGGTCGCTGATTAAAAAGTAAAACTTAAGGTCAGACAATTGAAAAGAAATACAAAGGTCACTGAGTAAACTTTAGCTAAGGTCGGCTAATAAAAAAAATTAAGGTCAGCTAGCTGAGCCGATTAGAAAAAAAACTCTAGAATTGGTTCATTTAAAAGAAATAAAAAGCTCACTGGGTAAACTTTAAGTCAGGTAATAACAACAATTTTAAAGTCAGCTAATTAAAAAAAAATAAAGAGCTGTCTAGGAACTCTTTAGTTAAGGTCAGCTAATCTAAAACAAATGAAAATCTGTCCAGACAAACTTTAGTTAAGGTCGTCTAATTGGAACAGTTTTAAGGTCAACTAATTAAGAAATATTCAAAACTGTCTGGACAAACTTTATTTAAGGTCAGCTAATAAAAAAATTTAAGGTCAGCTAATTAAAAAAAATTAAAATCTGTTTGGACATAATTTAGTTAAGGTCGGCTAATTTTAGCAATTTTAAGGTCAGCTAATATAAAAAAAATATAAAAAGCTGACTGTGCAAACTTTAATGCTGGTTAATTAAAAAAAAACAGTTGATCAGACAAAGTTTGAAGTTGCTAATAAATAAAAACTGACAAGCAAACTTAAAGGTCAGCTAATAAAAAAAAACTGGCCAGACAAGCCTTGTGGTCAGTTAATTAAAAAAAAAAAAACTGACCAGGCTAACTTCAATGTCGTCTAAAGAAAAAAAATAACTGACGGAACTTTGAGGACAGAGAATTTTAAAAAAGTCACACAGCAGAATTCAAGGTCGGCTAAGTAAAATATCGAACAGCTAATTGGAATAATTGTAAGATAAACGGATAAAATAATTCACACTGGTCAAACTTTAAGAAAAGCTAATTTGAAAAAAAATCTGACCAACAAACTTTAAAGTCGGCCAATTAAAAGAAAACATCTGAGTAAACTATAAGCCTAGCTAATTTAGAAAAAAAAAAACTGACAAGGCAAACTTAATCAGCTTAAACATCAAACCAGGCAAGCAAACATCAGCTTAAAAACTGACATGGCAGGCTTTAACGTTGGCTAATTTACAAAAAAGATAAGGAAAAATTGAGGCTGGATAATAAAAGAAAAATGACTGTGTAAGTACTAACTTCTACTTATGAAAAGAAACTGAACAGGCAAACTTTAAGGTCGACTAATGTAAAAAAAAAAAAAAATGGAAATTAAAATGTTGGCTGATTAAAAAAACAAACTGAGTGAACTATGGGTTCGGTAATTGAAATATCCGAACGGGCAAACTGCCACGTTAGCTAATTAAAAAAAAAAAAAAAAAAAAAAAAAATAAAAAATAAAAAAAAGAAAAAAACAGGCAAACTTTCAAATCAGCCTATTGGAAAAATACTAATCGGGCAAACTTTGGGGTCGGCTGAAAAAAAAAAAAAAAAGCAGGCAAACTTTAACGTTGTCTAATTAAGAAAAAAGTTACTAGGCAAACTTTGGGGTCGGCTAATATAAACAAATTAACCAGGCAAACTTTGATATTCGCTAATGAAAAAAAAACTAAGTTTAAGGCCGGCTAATACGATAGAAACGCCGATTGGGCAAACTTTGCGGGCAGCTCATTCAAGGAAACTTACAGAGCAAACGTTGAGGCCGCATAATTATTTCAATAAAACTAACCGGAGGAACTTTAACATTGGCTACATACAAAAAAAATTCAAGCAGACTTAAGGTCAGCTATTAATAAAAAAATCGATTAAACAGACTTAAGGTCAGCTATTAAAAAAAAAATTGATCAAGCAGACTTTAAGGTCAGCTATTAAAAAAATAATCAATCAAACAAATAATCGCTATTTAAAAAAATCGCAGACTTAAGGTCAGCTATTAAAAAAAATCGATCAAAATTTAAGGTCGATCAGATTTTAAGGTCAGCTATTAAGAAAATAATCGATCAAGCAGACTTTAAGGTTAGCTATTAAAAAACTTAACCGATCAAGCAGACTTTAAGGTCAACTATTAAAAATAATCGATCAAGCAGACTTTACGGTCAGCTATTACAAAACATAATCGATCAAGCAGACTTTAAGGTCAACTATTAAAAAATAATCGATCAAACAGACTTTAAGGTCGGCTATTAAAAACATGATCGATCAAGCAGACTTTTAAGGTCAACTATCACAAAAAATAATTGATCAAGCAGACTTTAAGGTCAGCTATTACAAAGCATAATCAATTAAGTAGACTTTAAGGTCAGCTATTACAAAACATAATCGATCGAACAGAGTTTAAGGTCAGCTATCAAAACATCTAATCAATTGGTCAGATATTAAAAAAATAATCGATCAAAGTTTAAGGTCATATACTAGACTTTAAGCAGATTTTCAGCTATTAAAAAATAATCGATCAAGCAGACTTCAGGTTCAGCTATTAAAAACATAATCGATCAAGCAGACTTTAAGGTCAGCTATTAAAAAAAAATAATATAATCGATCAAGTAAAATTTTTTATCACGCAGACTTTAAAGTCAGCTATTAAAAAAACATAATCGATAAAGCACACCTTAAGGTCAGCTATAAAAAAAACATAATCGAGCAAGGAGATTTTAAAGTTAATTATTCAAAAAAATTAATCAAGCAGACTTTAAGGTCAGCTATTAAAAAAATAATCGATCAAGCAGACTTTCAGCTATTAACAAACATAATCGATCAAGGAGACTTTAAGGTCAGCTATTAATAAATAAAATAATCGATCAAGCAGACTTTAAGGTCAGGTATTAATAAAAAAATAATTGATCAAACAGACTTTAAGGCCAGTTATTAATGAAAAATAATCGCTCAAGCACAATTTAAGGTCAGGTATTAAAAAAACATGTTCGATCAAGCAGACTTAAGGTAAGCTATTAATAAAAAAGTGATAATAGCTCAAGCAGACTTTAAGATCAGCGATTAAAAAGAATTATTGATCAAGAAGACTTTAAGGTCAGCTATTAAAACAAATAATCAATCAAACAGACTTTAAGGTCATCTATTAATTAAAAATAATCGATCAATCAGACTTTATGGTCAGCTAATAATAAAAAAAAAAAATAATCGATCAGGCAGACTTTAAAGTCAGCTCTTAAAAAAATAATCGATTAAGCATACTTGTAAACTATTAAAAAATAATCGATCAAGCAGACTAAGAAAAATAAGTCGTTGAAATGTAAAGTTAGTTTTCCTTTTACCCTTAAATGTGTCTTCAAAAACGTGAAAGGAGAAGCAGAAATATTATCCCTCTCAGCTGAATCATTTTTCTTCAGGTAAATTGGATGATATGGAAGTCACTAATCTTCCCCAATTGAAATGCTAGAAAAGTAAACAAAGAGATAATAATTTTTCCAGTTCTATGTATTTTTATTATTATTCTCACGGGATATTTGCAAGCAAAATGATATAAGACGAAGTCGAATTTCTGAGATTATTTTTGAAGAACTGTATATATCAGATGTTGACAACTATCTCCTGAACCATGCAAACCAAATCCTGTTTTTCATTTACCTTTGGATAACACAAGAGAAAAGGTAGATAAAATCTTCTGACAGGAGAAAAAAGGAGCTTTCGGCTAAAGAACAGAAAACACGAACAACTAAACAACAGACTTTGGAAGAAATATATATGAAAGTAAAACGAATCTTTCTGTAGCAGCATTTCTAACATCTCCGAAGTGTTTATCGTTATTTGATTGATATTAAGGGCTGTCCAAGAGCAAGAGCCCGTGTTGGCACAAGGCCAGCTGAAACTAAAACATCAATATACTGCATTTAGTGATCAGTTGTTATCTCTGAATGATCTCGACAAAGTGGGATCTTAATGGAAGGTTCCGTAATAGATTCTAGTGCTGGACGAGTAACGGTGGATTTAAATATTGTTTTATGCTTTTAGTTGTGACATTGGTACAGAGAGAGAGAGAGAGAGAGATAGAGAGAGAGAGAGAGAGAGAGAGAGAGAGAGAGAGAGAGAGAGTCGACTTCATCTTTATAACATTGCCTTAAAGAAATCGATATTTCGTAGTCGTATAATCAACTTCCCCTCTCCTCTAAATTGATAAAACATCGAGCTGATTTGCAGTTGCATATTTCTTTAGGGGATGCGATGAGTAAGTCATTCATTTAAGGGGAGGGGACGAATGCCCCTTTTACGGTTATTTCCATGATTCTCTCTCTCTCTCTCTCTCTCTCTCTCTCTCTCTCTCTCTCTCTCTCTGCCTGCGTTTCAGATCTGGGAGAATTTGGTTTTTCTCTGCTTCCGTTATTTCAACACTTGCAGATGTCGAGGTTTGATTATTCAATATCTTCTTCTTCTTCTTCTTCTTCTTCTTACTGAATTAAGACCTGAATTGAACCTCTTTGGGACTGGGGGGGGGTGGAGGGCCTCCTGTTTAGGCATAATGAGTTAAAGGCTTCTTCAATCATCCCAAAAGGGCGACTGAAGTCGCCTGAATTCGCTTCCGCTTGCTTACTGGAGGTTACTGGATAATGGGATTGGAATTCCTGTTTCGTGTTGTTGCAGGAATTTAGTCGAACATCAGATGCAGTGTCACGTGTAGGAATGTTCTAGAGAGAGAGAGAGAGAGAGAGAGAGAGAGAGAGAGAGAGAGAGAGAGAGAGAGAGAGAGAGATTCAAGTCCAATTCTACAGCACAATGGCATAAGTGAGGGATGTTCAGAGAGAGAGAGAGAGAGAGAGAGAGAGAGAGAGAGAGAGAGAGAGAGTCAGAACTCAAAGTACATTGGTCTAACTCATAATGGCAATACTACAATAATTACTTCCTTGTTTGTTCATTCATTCCTCGGTGTTCTTTGGCGTAAACAAGACGTTATGTACTTGTACGTCGACTAGAGAAGATTCTTGTAACATGGTCCAATTTTTCTCCCACAATGATAAAATTAGGAAAAAAAAAAGGGGATAAAAGGAAGAGAATGTGTCTGATGGTGCTGTTGACTAAATAAAGACTTTAGAGGATCCGAGAACCGCCATTAGTCTTCTTCTCCCTCTTGCAGAAAGGAGGTCGAACTCATTATTGTTCCTCTCCTCCTCCTCCTCCTCCTCCTTCTTCTTCTTTAGCTCAAAGTTTCAAAATTTGTGAGAAGTTTCAAGCATTTGTACAAAGTCAAGAGTCTGGAAGAGCTGTGTCTGCCTAATACACATTTCCTCTTGTCTATAAGTCATGAAATTAGTTAAAATAGGCTTTAACTTCTACGGTAAGTCTTTCAAAGTTATTCAGACTTCTATAAACTTTGTGATTTCTTTAACAATGAAGAGAATAATGTAATAAACCAACCAGTCTAATTTTCATTATACGGAGAAGATGATGTTGAGAGTAATTTATCCATAACAGCACATCAGAGGAATCTCTCTTTCATTCCATCAAGTTCTGGTCTCCCATGCGAAGGACGTGTCCAAGCCATCTCCGTCTACCTTTCGTCATTATTTTCTTTGCATTTCCTTTAATTTATAATTTCTCACTCTATCCTGCCTTCTGACTCCTAATAATATTCTTTTTTAAAGAATTATTCTCAAATCGGTAAGATATTTAAGATACAGTTTCATTTTCCCACAAGATAAATGCCCATAAAGCAATAGAGACTGTTCTAGACCTATGAAAACTCTAACTTTCAAGTACAATTTCAACTTCCGAAATTTCAAGAACCTATTCAGCCTATTTTTTTTTATTTTCCTTTTTATGGCTTTCTCTAAATTCTTGTTAAAAGAACCTGTACTGATGTATACGCATAAACACAGACATACATCACACACACACACACACACACACACATATATATATATATTATATAATATATATATTATATTATATATTATATATATATATATATATGAAATATATATATATATATATTGTATGATATATATATATAGATATAACTGATCTGCATATACGGTATGCTATATGTATATATATATATATATATATATATATATATATATTATATATATATATATATATATATATATATATATATATATTATATATATATATACTTTCATATATATCAATGAAGGAAACTTCTTTCCAAGCAACCTCACCAGCTTTTTATAATAATAATAATGTAAGGGATAAAAGAATAAAACTAATTTTACTCCTTTTAAAAAAAAAACTGTGGGTTTCATTTGCCCCTTCACCAATTCTCTCTCTTTTTCCCTGTAGGGTAAGCCCTTAATACCTTGCTGTTCAAAGTGACTGCCTGAGATCCTTATCCCTAGGTTCAGCCTTCAAAGATGCTAATCTTTGCCAGCAGCTGACAGCTGGCAAAGGAGGAACCAAAGAGTTCTTTGGGCACATAGTTCCTGAACATGTGCCAGCTGCCATGAAACCTGGGAAGGTGACCCCACAAGCGTGACCCTATAGAGACGGAGCGGGCATTGACTTCAGTGCCATCTACAATGATGCTCAGGCTTAATCCCCTGACATTATATATGGACCATGAAACAGCAGTTTGAGGAGAGAAGTGCTCAGAACTTCACTGAGGACACTTGCTGTCCATCCCTCTTGCCTGTCCCTTGTATTCCCTCCATATGTTCAACCTCGAGGCTCAACCCAGTACACTTTTGTTAGTGGCACCCCTTCAATTTCCTCCCTCCACTGCCTACACCCTATTGGACCAGGACACTGTCATCTTGATGAAGGTAATGCACCAGAATAAGGTTTCTTTAATCAGTCACGATTCTGTTATTCCTCTGCCTGATTTATTTTCTGTTCATTGGAGAGTTCCTTCAGTGATTAAGTGTTAACGTAATTGTGCATTTAGTATTTGAAACTGGATTGTTTGGCACCATCTGTGCATTCCCTCAGTTCCCTTTGAGTGTGTTATCATTTTTGCAAGTAACCGTATTGCATCTCATTGCACATCAGCCTCGGCTGTGGAGCCAAATCTTGGCTCTATCCCATGTGCAGTGCCTTATACCACCCATTTAGTCTACCCATCTGTGATGCTTCTGTTATAAAGACATCATCGGCATAGAAGATTTCTCTTGAGTAGGATTCATTCATTTAGCAGGACCCTATCATTATCCTCCCCGTAGTTCGTCATTCTTCTGATCTGTGTTTGTTATGTAAATATAATTAATTAAGAGAACCCTCTGAGTTCACGTAATCTTCCCCTCACATGAAGAAGGCCCTAAACCAGTAATTTTCTTTTGATTTATTCTTCTAGGGATCTGCCTTAACCAGTCTTATTAGTCAGATTTTAGTTAAAATGCAGTAGTTTCTTGGTAATGTAAAAGAACTATTAAAATAATGATTATCCGTTGCAGCTCAGAATCCAGTAAGTATAAAACAAATAATTAACAGCATACTGTATATAGTGGCAGCCTGAATATAAATATATATATATATATATATATATATATATATATATATATATATATATATATATATATATAAACTATAATATTATGCTATTATAAAATATAAAAGCCTGACAAGGGTAGTTTATATAAAAAAAGGAGTTTGGCACAGAGGGGCATAAGTTTCCAAACTTTAAAAATTGCCCAGTTATTTTCAGAGGAGGTAAGTTACTTTTTCTAGACCTCAACATTAAGAAACAGTATAACTTTTGCTTATCTTATAAATGGAGAGGGAGTTTTTGTAAATAAATGAGATATAAATTTTTCAACCCTGAATAAATTTTAAAAAAGCTTTTTTGGTTAGGACGCATGATAATGTGATAAAATCAAAATTTATGAAAATGAAATGTTTTTTGATTCAGAATCAAAGAGAACTCCCTTTGAAGTGGAAATTGAATTCCATTCAAGAAACTATTTTTGCCACTAGTGAGTGGAAAGAGTGAAGAATGAGTGAAAAAAAGGGAATGAATGGAACAGTCATGAAAAAAGTATCTTGTAATGATCTATAGTTAATTCAATATAGTAAATCAATATAGAAACAAGTAAAATCTAATGCAGTATCTCAAAATAATACTGATGATAATAATTATAACAATAATAGCAATAATAATAAAAATTACAAAAGTAATAATAAATATACACACACACATTCAAAAATAGCAAAGAAAACGACAACATTACGAATTCTCAAGATTTCTAAAGAAGCAGAAGCAAAAGAATAAATGACAATGCACAAATAAAAAAAGTTATCACAATAAACTACAAAAACACAAACTAATAAGAAAAATTTATTATTAACACTCACCAAAACCGACGACAATGCGGAGTTTCTGAAAATGCAAAAAACCAAAGATTATTAATCATATTACAAATAATAAATATTAATAATAAATATAATAATATAATAATACATTTTGATCATTGTTATAATCGTATGTCATTGAGTCTACACTGTAACTTTTCTTTCTCTCTCTCTCTCTCTCTCTCTCTCTCTCTCTCTCTCTCTCTCTCTCTCTCTGAGGGACACATACCCCAGAATGCGAGAAGACGACTTAAGTTATGTCCATATTCCAGAGCAAAGAGAGAGAGAGAGAGAGAGAGAGAGAGAGAGAGAGAGAGAGAGAGAGAGAGAGAGAGAGAGAGTGAGAATAGTTTGGCTCTCTTAACACATGTGAGTGAGCATGTACGTAAGCTCATATGTTCATGTGCCTGTATGTTTGTTTCTTTGTGTATGTGTGGATGATGTCGGTCCAACAAGAGTCTTTTTACGAGTCCCTCCTACACCGTCAAACAGCGAAGACGTCTCCGGAGAGAGAAAGAAAGAAGGAAGCATCTGAATAACTTAGAAGAAGAAGAAGGAGAAGAAGAAGGGGATGAGGATAATGTCCATTTATGCTTCAGCTGCACCTCTTACACCCACAGGAATGGCACAATGTTATCTTAACAAGAAATTTCGCTGAGTTTGCATAAAACTTCAGAATATGCAATGGTGGCTTTATACTTGTTTCTCGTTGTCGACCAGCGAGAGAGAGAGAGAGAGAGAGAGAGAGAGAGAGAGAGAGAGAGAGAGAGAGAGAGAGAGGCGGTAGTATGTATCTCAGGAGATATGATACAATAAGTTTGTAATCTGGTTTTACCTCGTTGCCATTTTATTATTTATGAAAGTGTTATTAAAATATTCCAGTAAAGAAATCCCTAAGTATCATATTCTATGAAATCACATGCTATTCAAAGCAATATGAACCGTCATCGAGAAAGGGAATTATTAACTTAAACACAGGTAACCTAATGCAAAATGGTTGGGTCTTTACTTTTTTTTAATATCAGGCCATAAATCCGAGGAAGTTGAGAAATACGTCTTTGGACTCTTCTGCTGAAGTTGGGAGTCTGAAGAAGAAGAAGAAGACGACGCGGGCCGTTGCTGCAGGCAAGACCTTCTAGTGACGGAATTTGCAAGTTTCGGCTCTGGGCTTCGTTAAGAGACTAATTTGGAAATGGATGTCTTGGGGACACATCTTAAGTGAGCATCTTTAACATGATGTCTCAAAGGCTGATTAAAAATATGTATGTATATATCTGTATATAATATATTATAAATTCAAATATATATTATATATCAAACACAATATATATATATATATATATATATATTATAATATATATATATATATATATATATATATATATATATATATATATATATTATATATATATATATATATATATATATATATATATACACACATATATATATATACATATACATACATATATACATATATATATATATATATATATATATATATATATATATATATATATATATATATATATATATATATACAAATATATGAATATAAGGTACACATTTTGAGATGTATAAGATTCCTGATTCAAAACACAAAAGATGAAAGAATTGTGGCTTTGGTGCAGAATCTAGTGGATGAACACATTGAGATCAAATATTATAAAACAACGTTAAATTATATTTATTGAAAGAAATATATGACCCAGAAAGTAAAAATAATATATTATATTGTACAAGGTCAGCAGAATAATGTCATAAAACTCTTCCATAAGATCTGTTATAATCTCTCAATCTCTAAAATCTCAAATATATAAATTTTTCTGAACTTTATATAATATATATAAATATCTAACTATATATATAAGTGTGTTCTCTCGTTCTCTCTCTCTCTCTCTCTCTCTCTCATCATCAAGTCACTAACTTAACTAAGGAAGAACAGCAAAAACTGGTGAAGAACAGCAAAAATATGTCTACAAAAATATAATTTATTCAGTAGTCTAACATGGTAAATAGTTTGGAATCAAAATAGGAATAAAATGGGAGTATCAGCATCCCAGAATTGTTACCCCAAAATAACCAATTAAAATATAACATAGTGCTATCAACGTCCACCAGTTGAGTCTCTACAACAAAAGAGTCAAAATAAGTCAAACATGACCGTAGTCATGATAAGTCACATTCCCTCCATCTATTTGACCTCTAAATTAATACATCTGAGGAAACAAAGGGAAAAACAAAACTTTTAAAAATAGGCACAGAGAAAAATAAATGTGGATATCTCCCACGTTACCAACACCAAAAGAAATACAAACAATTAAACATGGTAAAATCAAAATTCACAAAAATAAATAAAAATCAAAGCGACATGGCAGATAAAAATAAATGGGGAAAAAGATATTCAAAGCATGGTAATCAGTGCAAAGAATCAGTACATGTTAAACAAAGTTATTAAAGCCCATCCAGGTTTTTGAAAATAAAGTTTCAGTTCACCTCACAGGCAGTACACAAAGTCTTCCAGGAAAGCGGACCTGATCACGGGAATCTCTTTCCGAAATGTCTAACCTGTACTCAAATTTGATAATTCACACTTCTTATGACACGCCCACGAGAGCCGAACTCGCAAACAAACGAACGCTCTACCAAAACTTGAAGACTTCCGGTGACATGGCCAGAGCATCACCCAAGGCATGATGCCCTTTTGTCTCCATGGAAAGCCAGACTGACGACAGGCCTTTCGTCAGCACTGACTCACTGAATATGTAGGCACTGTTTCATTTACCTTTGCCCAGAATATCTCCAAGAAAATACTTAGCTAAAAAAAATTGTTTAATAACAATCATTCAAAATGTTTTTCATATATGTATATGTACATGTATATATATATATATATATATATATATATATATATATATATATATATATATATATATATATATATATATATATATATATATATATATATATATGAGCCCATAAAATGCCAAAATGTAGAAAGTAAATGCTATATTTCAGAGACCAAAGTGTCTCTCTCTTCAGGCAAATAATGAATGAGAAAACATTACAGAAAAGCGGTATTTATGCCAGAGGGTCCATAGGACAGCCATTACATCACTCCAGTTGACAATTTGTCTTTAATCTTCTTAATCACTGGTTGGAGGAAGATTTTATCTATAATATTTGAGTCCCAGGCTCCTTTTGAAAGGTTCATCGTATTTCTTTGTTTAATGAAAGCTGATTCCACCATCTGGCTTTTGAACTGAAAATTGCTGCTATAAATTATATGTGACAAATTCCAGTTTATTCTGTGATTATGGTATTTATGTGGTTAAAAATAGCTGAGTTCTGTTGTCTGTACCTAACTGAACGTTTATGCTGTATTAATCTCTGGGGAGTGATTTACCTGTAAAACCTACAGTATATAAGATTGGTCACAATTGAGGCAAGGGATCTTGTAAACTCCTGTGCCTTTGGTGACTGGCTTTTGTCGGACATTAATCAGGGATTTGGCTAAGGTATTTGGGTATGTAAAAGCAAAAGGGTTAGAGTTTCCAAGTGTGGGATTTCTATTTTATTGTTGAGCATCTCTCTAGTCTTGTTTTGAGAGGGACGGTAGAAGATTATGTTAGCTTTGCATGGGCAGCCCTTTAAGTCCTGTTTTAGCCAATCTATTCATGGGATATTTTGAAACTGTAATAATAAATGCAATAAAACCTAAAGACATGCTGTGGATGAGATATGTAGATAATATCTTAACATTTTGGGATAATAGGTGGGGCAATTTCAATTAAATTCTTTCAAAATTAAATGAATTAGTGTCTAACATTAAATTTAAAGTTGAATGGAAAACAGAAAACACAATTCCTTTTCTTGACCTTTTAGTAATTAGAGACATGACAGAATACAAATTTACCATATATAGAAAACCAACATTTTCACTCGCATACATCCACTTTTTTAGCTATCATGACATCTCTATCAAGATTGGCATTGCCTGTAATTTATTCTTAAGAGCCTTACGGATTTGCTCCCTGGGTTTCCTGGAAAAGGAAATTGAACTAATCCATAAGCAGCTGTCATCTTTAAGGTACCCTGACCATATAATTGAGAAAGCGATCCACAAAGTTAACATAATCTTCTACCATCCCCCTCAAAACAAGACTAGAGAGATGCGCAACAATAAAATAAAAATCCCACACCTGGACAGGATTAAGACGATGACACAGACACTGGGAAACTCTAACCCATTTGCTTGTACCTATCCAAATACCTTAGCCAAATTCCTGATTGACGTCCAACAAAAGCCAGTCCCCAAAGACACAGGAGTTTACGAAATCCCTTGCCTTGATTTTGACCAATCTTATATCGGTTTTACAGGTAACTCATTCCCCCAGAGATTAATACAGCATAAATGTTCAGTTAGGTACGGACAACAGAGCTCAACTATTTTTAACAACATAAATAACCATAATCACAGAATAAACTGGAATATGTCTCGTATAATTTATAGCAGCAATTGTCGGTTCAAAAGCCAGATGGTGGAATCAGCCTTGATTAAACAATGGAATACGATGAACCTTTGAAAAGGAGCCTGGGACTCAGATTTTATAGATCAAATCTCCCTCCAACCAGTGATTAAGAAAATTAAAGAGAAATTCTCAACTGGAGTGATGTAATGGCTGTCTTATTGACCTTCTGGCATAAATACCACTTTTCTGTAACTTTTTCTCATTCATTGTTTGCCTGAAGAGAGAGACAGTTTGGTCTCTGAAATATAGCATTTACTTTCTACATTTTGGCATTTTTATGGGCTCCTTATATTTAATGGGATTTTGTTTTAACGGGATGTCATATAATACAGTCATATATATATATACATATATCATATATATATATATATATATATATATAATATATATATATATATATATATATATATATATATATATATATATATATATATATATATATATATACATATATATATATATTATATATATATATATATATATATATATAAATATACATATATATGTATATTTATATATTTATATAATATAATATATATATATATATATATATACATATATATATATATATATATATATATATATATATATATATATATATATATATATATATATATATATATATATATATATATATATTGTATAAAAATATATATATATATATAGACCACTAATATATATATATATATGGGCCATATATATATATTGATATTTATAAAAAGTCACCATAACTCGGAATATCTTTGATAAAAGCTAAACTAAACCATTATAAAAAGTTTCGTCACCATTCTCTTTTGCACTATATATTCTAGACTAATCATAAGTAATTATTATGATTCACATACAGTCACTCATGTTAATGTATTACTCTGTTCGAACCTCAGTACTAAAGCAAGAAAGTGGTTTCCTGACAATTAAAGGCAAATATTTGAATGTCTCTTCATACCACTAAAAGCTAACCTGGAACTGAAAGGGAAAGAGACATAGTAACTAATACAAGATAATAAATGATTCTTAATTATTCAGTTTGCATAAATGGAACAGATTAGGCTTTGTAATTATAACAGAATAGAATAGAATATAGAATTTCAGCTAAAGGCCAAGTGCTGGGACGTATGAGGACATTCATCGCTGAAACGGAAATTGACAGCAAAAGAGTCTAAAAGGTGTAACAGGAGGAAAACCTCAAAGCAGTTGCACTATTAAAAACTTGTAATTATAGGGTGGAAAGTAAGATTGAAGAAAGAGAACATGAACGTAGGTACAGTAAAAGGAATTCATAATTATAATACATCCAAAATAATGTTGAAATAACTACAACAGTCAATGAGGTATGTGATATACTGTAGCATTTCAATGAAATCATTTACAACAATGTTTTTTGTACATTTGCTTACACAAGTATTGATGAGAGTCATTTAAAATTTCTAAGTGGCTGATCACAAACTCTAATATTTCCTATTCCAACCTCTATATTTCAACCAGAGATTCCCCTAATTCTAATGAATAACACAACAAAAAATATTCTCTCATTATAACTCAACGTCCGAGGTAAAAAAAAAAACGGCCATTAGATACAGTTTGCATATAATTACGAACGCGATTCCCTCTGATAAGAGTAATTAAAACTTGAGTACTCTGTTGATAAAGCAGCTATCATTCAATCAGAATAATTAAAATAATTATATGAGTAATATATGCAACTGTCCCGTGATCTAACGGTAATTTCAATCGCGCTTTCCGAGAAAGATCTTTTGCTGATGGATTTTCATCTAATTAAGATTTTTTTTAAGACTCGTGAGGACCTTTGAATGAAGAACAAAGAATGATCTCAAACCTTTTATTCCTTCTTACTCTGTCGGCTCTCAGGCCTCACTGGAATGCATTGCCAAATGGGGTATACAGCAGTGAGTATTGTTGTATGTCCGCGGGTTTGATGTGCTACTAATGAGCATTCTGCATAATTGTGTGACATGAATAACGTAGTGGAAGTTTTCAGAACAGGGGATACCTCTTTGATTCAGGAAGGAAAGTATGAAAAGTGAGAGTGAACAGTATGTATGTATGTATACATATATATATATATATATATATATATATATATATATATATATATATATATATATATATATATATATATATATATATATATATATATATATATATAGTAGTAGAATAAAATACTAACAGTAAATTTATACAGGAAGGAGTAATGACTTTCCTGGGAGTTTTGCCAACAGAGTATCATGACATCCTGTAAAAATATCATAGAAATATGAAGAGAAATAACAAATTATTCTCAACAGCCTTTCACTGAGAAAGTCCCAAACATTTCTATGTGTATATCAGTCGAAGTGGAATCTCATGACCAGTCTTGGAATTCATCTGATCCTTTCGATATCGACTGAATCTTTCACCAGTTGTTGGTTCCTCTGACTGAAACCTTTGCAGAAAATCGTTATAGGCAGATTTTGCGATGAAATCTGCCGTGGATGATTACTTCCCTCTGTGATGGAACTCTCTACCAACACTGCTTTGTTGGAAACTGCCATCACTTTGACATCTCTATTTTTCTGACAGATTTTGTTGTCAGTCAATCATTCTGTTTGTTGCTGTCATGCTGATTGATTCCGCTTGTCTGAAGGCTGTTCATTCAGGTGACAGAATTCTGTTTGTGCTGAAATAAAATACCGTTCACTCTGAAATATTGTATGACAATTTGTTTGTATTCAAAATCTGTTGCTTTGTGGGCGTTTGTTACAATAGGGTGGAATTCCTCTTAAAGAAGTTTTAAATGCAGGATTGTTCCTCTAGGATGTTGGAGGGTCTGGTAGGATATTTTCTCCTCAGAAGGTGAGGCTATCCGTCCTCATCCAAAGATTAAATAAGTATGCTTTGTAAGAGACTTCTATAACTTTTATTTTACCCTGTAAAACGTAATGTGTATCCATACAATGTATTTGCACTTTTAAATGTTTAACCAAAGAGGAGTACCAGTGATTTGATCGACATAATTTCCAAATGATTAAAAGATTTAAACATTCTTCTATATCTACAGGCTATGTCTATCTTCTACAACAAATATATTCCCCTTTTCCTTTAAATTGTATAGTTTACCTGTTTTTTTTTCTTCTAAGCAGTATGACGAGTTACCTGTCCAATATACTTAGAATGAATGGTGTTTCGTTTCAGATGTGCTCTGGCATGAATGATTTCCGCATCGTCTCCTCCTCACAGGGCTCCACCTTCTGGAGTGAGTTGAAGTGTGGAGCTGGGATCCCCCAGCCCCCTCCACCCCTCCCGCCAATCTCCATCCCTCCCTCTCTTTCTCTCCAACACTAACCTCCCTGTACTCCTCTTTTTAATGGCGTGCATTATTAAGCTCTAACTTTTTTTAACTTGAATGTAAAAGCAAGCGACAGAGAGAAAAAGAGCAGAGAGAGAGAGAGAGAGAGAGAGGAGGACTCTCTCTCTCTCTCTCTCTCTCTCTCTCTCTCTCTCTCTCTCTCTCTTTATCCACCATACACCCGGCCCCACCGGTTTCACGCTGCGCGCTAAACAATGAAAAATTATATATAAAATCTTAATATAACGATTGCTTTTTTTTTTTTTATTAGAATCGATTATATATCATTTTGTTAACTCGAAATCTTATTCCTGATAAGTGTAAACCTATTCTGTCGTGCTGTTTTGCTGTGTTTATTTATCTGATTACAGCACTGCTGCACACAGTTTATATATATCAGTGGCCTTTTTACACAGTATATATATCAGTGGTTCTTAACCTTTTATTACACCCCCAGTAAGAACCACTGGTATTAAATCCCCACCCAAGATTTAAAGGAAAATAAAAAAGATTGTATTTCTATTCTTTTGGGAATTTAGTGAGATACTTGACAATGCTTCTTAGCGAGACTTGTTTAAGAGAATAATGGCGAATATAATTAGAGTCGATAATTGTTTATCAATACTTTCCCCCTTCAATTAGTTGGCCGTTGGACTAAGATCTCTTGACAATGCTTCACGAGACTTGAAATTGCTGGCGCCCCCAGAACTTGGTAAGAACCACTGGTATATAAGTATTTTTCCTATAAATTCTTAGTATCACACAATTACAGTACTAATTCAATACAGAAGTTTATTTAATAGCTGTTTTTAATGGGATACAGTATATTGAATACAGAAGTTCCTCTCTCTTTATATGAAAATACATTATATTGAATTTCTCTCTCTCTCTCTCTCTCTCTCTACCTTTCAAATCTTTCACTGACAATTTCCTTTTCACCGCTGATTGACCTCTTAGGTCCCAGTGCTTGCCCTTGGCCTAAATTTTATATTCAATTCAATATATTTTTATCTTTCACCTTCTGAATAATAATAATAATAATAAATAATAATAATAATAATAATAATAATAAAGTCTGTGTTTTTGTCAGCACTACGAAATGGCAGGAGAGAGAGAGAGAGAGAGAGAGAGAGAGAGAGAGAGAGAGAGAGAGAGAGAGAGTTTTCCCCAACTTCCCCGACTCAGCAAGAGAGAGTTAACAAGGAATTTTTTAGTCGATAATAAGTTGTCGTCTCGTGGGATTGAACCGGCGAAGACAAGAACTCAGGACTACAGTAGTCTTTGATGATTTCTATCTTATTCACTCTCAATTAGTTGGCTGAGTTGTCATTCAAAAATAGGTACTTTCATTTACTAAATGGGCTCTCTCTTCTCACGAGAGACCTGGTTCTCTCTCGTGAGTCAGAAATCTTTCTCTTCACTCTGATTGTGTTGATCTCTCTATCTCTCTCCATAAGGAAGCTTTAAATGTCTGGACCAGCACAGCAAGTATTGAGGACTGGTATGCAAGTGGATATCGTCTTCCCTATACAAATCGCCCGTTCGAACTCAGGTGTTTGTATTTGGAGACGATATCCTTTCCACTCGAGAGACCTGGGCGATCCCGACGTGTCAGTTTGTCCACACGTGAGCCATATTATGATTTTTATCACATCACCGTGATTAATTCAATTGTAAGCTACAAACGGTGATGTGATAAAAAAGTCATAATATGGCTGCAGTGCGACAAACTTTTAGCACTTGTATACGGGGTTAGCATGGCTTTCAAGAGAGGGGTGTTCTGATGTCGTCTCCAAATTTACAAAACACGTGATTGAGTTCGATGGCGATTTATTCACCAGAAGGGATAGACGATATCCACTTATCTATTGGGTCATTGCTGGCCAGTTGGGTTAAAATGCGTCCACTGTTAGTCCTGAGTTCTTGTCTTCAGGTTCCAACTTTTTAGACTTGTATCCAGCCCACGCCCTTGGACGAGAACTTATTATCGACTAAAAAATTCCGTGATTTGGTAACTATATATATGAAAATATATTATTTCCGAGGTAGAGCGAAAATGGATATTACAGGACGTTTGTACTATACTGATTGAATATGAATCACGGTGATGTGATAAAAAGTCATATATATATTATATATATATATATATATATATATATATATATATAATATATATATATATATATATATATATATATATATATATATATATATATATATATATATATATATATATATATTAAATGATGAATATAAATACCTGTAAGACTGATTCTAGAAAGTGAGAAAAGCCACAGAATTATCTCTCTCTCTCTCTCAATAAAAACAAAATAATTCTACAGAGCGCAGACAACAGCAATTTCTAATGATAATATGGACAAAAACGATACCGACTATCGTAGATGACAAAGAAAAGAAGAACTGGCCATTCTGCTGGTATCTGGACACCGGAAGCCATGATGTGGTGTTAGAGAGAGAGAGAGAGAGAGAGAGAGAGAGAGAGAGAGAGAGAGAGAGAGAGAGTGAGGAGGTGGGGGGATTAAACCCACAGGAGACGAAGAAGAATTATGAAAAATAAATGCCAAAAAAGGCTTCGGTTCTCTGGAAAGCACTCGGTCAAAAATCGATTGATTTGACGAGAATTGAGCAGGGTTCAAATATGACAGGAAATGTCATGACCAAGAGCATGATTCTACACACACCACACACTGGTATAGTGATTAGCCTAAAGATAGATATTTATGTATATCAAAATATGGTCAGGCAACATTTGCTTTGCAAATCGATTTATTTTTTCAATTTTAGCAAAAACCACGAGTGATCTTTATGACATGAGAAAACAAAAATGTATTTTTTATCTATATATTGTATTAAATCGTTGAAATGAGTTGTTATATAAGTAAAATCGAAGTTTGAATGTTTACGTCAAGCAGTCATCTCCTCGCTTTATACCCCAAGCATCCTTGCCAATACACACACTGGTGGAAATAGAGCTTCAATGTCTTCTGTATAATAATAATAATAATAATAATAATAATAATAATAATAATAAAAATAATAATAATAATAATAATAATAATAATAATAATAATAATAATAATAATAATAATAATAATAATTTGTTCCAGAGGAGCTGTTGATTTTATCTGTCTAGGCCTATGCATGATTGCTGCACGTCTTGTACGAAGCTAATGATGAAATGTGCCGAATTATTATAAAGCCTCATATGGAGAGAGAGAGAGAGAGAGAGAGAGAGAGAGAGAGAGAGAGAGAGAGAGAGAGAGAGAGAGAGAGAGAACCATTTAATAACTGAAAGTATATTTTTGAATTACAACGGCCAACGAATTGAGAAAGGAAACAAAGACTAAAAAATTCCTTGTCTGTGACGTTCTCTCTCTCTCTCTCTCTCTCTCTCTCTCTCTCTCTCTCTCTCTCTGTCGTTTTTACGAAGTGTATAAAAATAATTCAACATATTATTTCACCATGAACTTTGTACAAGACGTGCAGCAATTATATATATTTAGATATGAGTGGTTCCTAACGAATATAAGAATTATATATATATATAGTATATATATATATATATATATATATATATATATATATATATATATATATATATATATATATATATAATCACCGCAGGGGCATCGGGATTGAGGGAGGACAGTGTAATAAGCTTAGAACCACTGGCATCGACCGATAAAGCCATTGAGACACTATTATTATTATTATTATTATTATTATTATTATTATTATTATTATTATTATTATTATTATTGTTCATTTGAATAATAATAATAATAATAATAATAATAATAATAATAATATAATAATAATAATAATAATAATAATAATAATAATTGATTTTATCGGTGTAGGCCTCATGCGTATACGCACGTCTTGTATGAAGCTAATGGTGTGAAATAATATACCGAAATATTTTCCTATACTTGGAAAAACCGACAGAGAGAGAGAGAGAGAGAGAGAGAGAGAGAGAGAGAGAGAGAGAGAGAACGTCACAGACAAGGAATTTTTTAGTCTTTGTTTCCTGTCTCACTTCGTTGCCCGTTGTCATTCAAAAATATACTTTCAGTTACTAAATGGCTCTCTCTCTCTCTCTTCTCTCTCTCTCTCTCTCTCTCTCTCTCTCTCTCTCTCGAATAGCATAAAGATGAAACGTCTGATAGCAACACTAATGAGAAAATATAGGCGATAACGTATATAAAAAAAGTTACCAAAAAAAGCTGGTTGTGGCAGGAGCAAAGGATTGTCGGGGGGGGGGGGTTATGGATACCTGGGACATAAGGGGGCGGGGGAGGCCGGTGAACAAGTCCCAGGCAGGGGAGTCAGCAAACATTCCCCCCCAAAACAATACCCCGCCCCCCGAATGCACTAAGGCCTAATTGCTTTCATCCCCTGGATCCAATATTCAATATACAATACCTATGATTAATATTATTCATCAATGCACATACCATACATGAAACACACACACAACACACAATAATAATAATAATAACAATAATAATAATAATAATAATAATAATAATAATAGTCTGTGAGTGAAGAAGCTGCTAATAATGAAATATACCGAATTATTATTATTAGATAAAATATATATAATGTCTCATACTGTCAGAGAGAGAGAGAGAGAGAGAGAGAGAGAGAGAGAGAGAGAGAGAGAGAGAGAGAGAGAGAATTTCGTCTACTCTTTAATCTCTCTCTCTCCTCTGTTGAAACCAGGGGAAGCTATGAAGCCGAGTGGGTGTGGGAATTGTTCGTGTGGGTATGGGGTGTTTGTGTGGGTTTTTGGATTTTGTGTAGGTTTGGGGGTATTTCTGTGGGTGTGGGATTATTTGTGTGGGTTTGGGGGTATTGTGTGGGTGTGAGGTTGTTTGTGTGGGTCTGGGGTTGTTTGCATATGTGTGGGGGTGTTTGTGTGGATGTGGTTTTTTTTTGGTGTTTGTGTAGGTGTGGGGTTGTTAGTGGGGTATTTGTGTGGGTGTATGGTTGTGTGTGTGGGTTTGGGGGTATTTGTGTGGGTTTGGGGTTGTTTGTGTAGGTGTGGGGGTTTTTGTGTTGGTATGGGGTCGATGTTGGGTTGTTTGTGCGGGTGTGGGGTTGTCTGTGTAGGTGTTGGGGTGTAGGTGTTGGGGTGTTTGTGTTGTATGGGGTGTTTGTGTGGATGTTGGGTTATTTGTGTGGGTGTGGGGTGTTTAGGGGTATTTGTGTGGGTGTATGGTTGTGTGTGTGTGGGTTTAGGGGCATTGTAGGTGTGGTGTTGTTTATGTAGGGAGGGCAGTGTTTGTGCCAGTTTGAGGTGCCGTGTGGGAGTGTTTGTGTGGGTGTGGGGTGCTGTGTGGGAGTGTTTGTGTGGGTGTGGGCTGGTGGAGTACTTAGTGGGGTGGGTGTGCCAGGAGTGTTTGTGGGGTGCTGTGTAGGTTTGGCAAAGAGGTAGCTGTGGTAGTGGAACTGCACTAGCACTTATCTGCAACAACCATATCAACATTACACCAGAGGAGAGAGAGAGAGGGAGTAGTAGAGAGGAGAGAGGAGAGAGAGAGAGAGAGAGAGAGCGCACTTGAAGAGTCCACCTCTAGTCTAGATATACATAAAAGAAGGAAGGAAGGAATTTCAACACCGGCTGAAGAAGAAGAAGAAGAAGAGGATGATGACCGGAGGAAAGCAGGCGCGCGAGCGAGCCGAAAATCGATCTTTCTTCAGTTTTTCTTTGCTTTGTGTCATGGTTGCCTGTTTGTTGATTTTGTTCTGTATATATTTATTTGTTTTTTATTTTCCCACGTTTCATACTAATACTACTACTACTACTACTACTACTACTACTACTACTACTACTTACAATAATAATAATAATAATAATAATATTATTAACCAAACAAAAACTTCTTTCAGTTTTCTTCTGAAGATGGAAAGAGAAACCCACAAGATGCAGAGAGTACATGGAATACAGAAAACAAGAAAATAGTTTCTCCTTTATATGTTCTCAAATGAAACAAATTACATAAAAATTAAAGAAATTAAATATAAATTTGTGTATACCTTTGACAACACCGTAAAAAACAAAGCATGTAAAAATAAACTGGAAGGAGAAGACAGTAATGCAGATGATATAGGGGGTATACATAATTAATTGCAACAATTGTGGAGACAAATATGTGGGTGAAACAGGTAGGGGAATAAGGACTAGAATCCAAGAACACAGAAGGGCAGTACAGCTCAACTCACAGGAGTGCTATAGCTAGGCATTGTTGGGAAAAGGACCAAAGGATGGATTTTAAAAACACCCAGCTTATATACAGTGCCACAACATCAGTCACAGGAGTGAGGGAGGTCACCATCAGAGAGATTAAAGTGATAGAAGGAAACAAAGGATTTAATTCTTGAAGATCCCATAAGCCGATCTTCAATAAAAGTACAAGATCGACCCTTCTGACTCTGGAGGTTAGGTCTCCGCCCAACAGAACTTGATGGTGACTACTCACATACCACAAGGAATAATACCACTGACCATCAGATCGATATCAGACCGACAGGAGGAGATTAATATCCTCAAGAGTAATGGAAACCAGGACAGCCATCATATAAATGACAGCACAGGAGAAGAAGTTTCAGAAGGATTGCTAGTCTCTGAACCTGCCTGACTACCCATCTCTCTGAAAAGGTCACAGTTAGGACCTGTGCTACTGAGACTAAAAGTAATATGTAAATATTTACCAGTAAACAAGTTATACACAAGAATCTTGTGGGTTTCTCAATAATAATAATAATAATAATAATAATAATAATAATAAGAAGAAGAAGAAGAAGAAGAATTTCTATCATCACCTTAGTTATGTGTTGACATGATACGTAAATAAGAAATGACTTCCTTTACAGATCTTCATTAAACTGACTTTCATCAAAACATCTTGAACTCATGTTATCCAGTGACCTCAGAAAAGGCATCAGTCAGTTATAATACCTTGGTTTGTTACATGAAGTCAAGAGTGATTGACTGAAATCGTTCTTTTAAACAAAAGACTGTTTTGTGCTCGCAAAGCATACAAATGAAAAGCCATTTACAAAGGATCAAATAACAACGTTTCTTCTGGCTAGGATGCAATAAGGACAAGTGTTCGTTGGTCCTTTTCGGCCTCTGCAATAAATTAGGGCCTCTAATAAAAGGATGTCGGTAGTCTGGTGGGGTATTGGTATGTGAGTCCTTCCTATCTCTCTCTCTCTCTCTTCTCTTTCTCTGTATATATATATATATTATATATATATATATATATATATATATATATATATATATATATATATATATATATATATATATATATATATATATATATATATATATATATACACTGTGTATATATATATATATATATATATGAATATATGTATATATATATATATATATATATATATATATATATATATATATATATATATATATATATATATGTAGTAATATATTACAGCCACATTATAATACGTATTTATATTTCATATATTACACATTATACATAATATTAATAGAACACAATACACACACACACACACACACATATATATATATATATATATATATATATATATATATATATATATATATATATATATATATGATACATATACATATATACATACATGTGTGTGTGTAATATGTAGATATAAAAATGTGTGTGCGTGCATGTGTGTGTGTATATATACATAATGAATATACATATACATAAGTATATATACATATATGTGTGTGTGTGTGTGTGTGTGTGTGTGTGTGTGTAATATGTAGATATAAAATGTGTGTGGCATGTGTGTGTGTGTGTATATACACATATATATATATATATATATATGTGTGTGTGTGTGTGTGTGTGTGTGTGTGTGTGTGTGTGTTTTGACATGAACCCCAAATTCCGTGGGGCCGTCAGGTTCTTCAAGATAGATCTCGAGCATTGGAGACTAGGAGAGGTCTGAAGGACTGTGACAATCTCAAGAAGAAGGGTGCCAAAGGAAATACTGAAATTACCTTAAAAATGTGTTATTACCATTACTGTATTACAACAATGTGCACATGAGCCCAGATTTCAGACAGCACAGAAAAACATCAAAAATAATCCAGAAGCAGGAATCACAAAGATCCACTCTCTCAAGATGCACTCGAGAGAGAGACACTTTAGAACCACAAGGACGACTATCGAACACTTCCATGCCGACCACAGCTTCTCAGCTGCCACAGAAGAACACCTTCTTCTGGAAAAACCGAGGACTACACACGAGTCTCCCACTCCTCTTCGGGAACAAAATCCTCAGGGGTCACCATCGCACACCTCCATGCCGATACCAGCTCCTCGGGAACTAGGTCTAGGTCCTCCTACGCTGTCCACAGAAAACCATCGCGGTTGCTTCTTCCAAAACCATCATTGGCGAACAACTCAGCTGCGATACATCACTGAACCAATACAAGGTGATACTTGAAATCCACCGCCGCTGTGTTTTCTCCTTCTGAGAGTTAGACAGTGTGCTGCCTGAAATATGACTAATTCTGAAAAAAAAAAAAAAAAAAACGGAGAGACGAACAACACCTCGCCTCCCTTACAAAATACCAGAGATCAGGTAAACCATTCCAACAAGATAGTTTAAAACCAAACCATCAGAAACTCTGATAATATATATATATATATATATATATATATAGTATATAGAGTATATATATATATATATATATATATATATATATCATAGATGAATAAATAGGCGTTGTCATTTTCAATACAGAGAAATTTTAAATCATTCTCAACCTATTCTTCAACAGGTAGTTACAGTCTCAGAAAATCAAGTTTAAGAAACGAATAATGACAAAAACCCTTTTGATTAGACCCAAAGAAGAAGACATGACTTCTAGTATGGTAACTGTTCAATTGAATATTATTTAACGACTCGCAAAAAGGAAAATAAGAAAAATGAACTAAGACAAACTCACTTTCCTCCTTAAACCTAAAATTACACCAAATGTTTACGTTTCAGGCAGACTTTCATTAGGTTTTCCAATTAGTGCCAGAGTAAACAACTTGGAAACAGTCTCTCTCTCTCTCTCTCTCTCTCTCTCTCTCTCTCTCTCTCTCTCTCTTATATTTTCTAGTTGAAATGCCAATAAAATTTTGAGCTGGAAAACCAAATTCAAAATTCATTTAGTCAATGGAACATTTAACTCTTTTAAAATGTCCGCTTCTTATTGAGTGGATAGAACTGACTGTTACAAAAGTATTTTAAAATTAGTAATTTTAATCACTAAAGTTCGACGAGTATTATATAAAATTTGTTATGGAATACTGAATGTAGACGAATTTCAATGCAATATTTCTAAAGTTAAGAGTTTCCAATAAACGTGAACTGCACATCTTGTATTGCATTCAAAATAAGATCCACTCTTCAGAAGAATTACAAAGAAGGCACAGCATAACATTCTTAAAAGTTAGAATGTTATTCCTTCTAATCCTAATAATATGAAACTTTTTGTGTTTTTCTGGGAGTTGAAGTACTTAACCTTAATCAGCATACGACCTCTGGCCTGACTTTGAGAAAACAATTCGCAAATGAGCAAAATTAGGAAGAAGAATGATTGAACTCAAAGCTTTTATAAGAATTATATATTATAATGAATTCTTATTATGTATAACACTGGTTGCATGCACTGCAGTTACCAAAATCATAGAGAGAGAGAGAGAGAGAGAGAGAGAGAGAGAGAGAGAGAGAGAGAGAGAGAGAGAGAGACTTATTGTAGACAAATTATTTCATAAAATCCAGAGAGAGAGAGAGAGAGAGAGAGAGAGAGAGAGAGAGACTATTGTAGATGCAAATACTTTACAAAATCTAGCGAGAGAGAGAGAGAGAGAGAGAGAGAGAGAGAGAGAGAGAGAGAGAGAGAGAGAGAGAGAGAGAGAGAGAGACTTATTGTAGACAAAATATTTCATAAAATCCCGAGGAGAGAGAGAGAGAGAGAGAGAGAGAGAGAGAGAGAGAGAGAGAGAGAGAGAGAGAGAGAGAGAGAGAGAGAGAGTCTGCAAATATGAGCAACTCGAAGCATTCCACGTCAGCTCCTTCCTCTCCCTAAATCAATTTTGGAAGCCATACTGGCTCTCACACTTATCGAGACTTGTAGCTGAAGATCTGATATCCAGCTGAACTGGAAGACTGGAAAACAGAAAAGACATGACGCCATTCCAGTTACCTAAAAGTCATAAATGTTTCGCTGATGTATATATCTTGGTTTTTATGGAAAAACTCGCTGGAGATCTGTGTTTTTCTATAAATAATATATGATGAGAAAGGAAATTTTTTAAATTTGAGAAAAGAGTAAAAAATATAATTCAATATCAAAATCACTTTACCTTGGGAATAACTTATACTAAAAGGAAATCGTAGATCATAAGCGCATTAATGAATTACGATTCCCTTAGGGTAAATGCTATTCCTAAGGTGTTGTGAATTTGATATTAAATACGCGTTTCTTTTCATTTGTGATATACGTACAGACGCATGCACACACATAATATATATATATATATATATATATATATATATATATATAAGATATATATATATATATATACATATATATGTACATGTGTGTGTGCATATATATATATAGATATATATATATAGAAAGATAGAGCAATAGATAAAAACATATCTATTAACCATTAATCTCTCTAACGCACAACATATTGATGAATTGTTCTGTATAATTAACATACAAAATTATGTTAATTCCTAAACGCAGTCAACACAAAAACGACCGCACCCACATAACTGAGGCTTCTTTCATTTTCAATAATCTTCAGAAGGGGGTGGGGGGGGGCACACGTGAGATATCATCAACGGCCTTATTTCAGAGTCCTAATTAGTGCTGATGAAATGTCGCCTCTATAAACAATTTCGAAGCCAATTACAGCTTAGAAATGGTGATTTTCTCAATATAATGTCTATGGAAATGCCCAATTAGCATTCTTCCCCTCTTCCTCTGTAATTACAGAAGGAGAGAGAGAGAGAGAGGAGAGAGAGAGAGAGAGAGAATGTTATTGGTCTTCCTAAAGTTGAGAGATAATGTCTGATGTATTTGCTGGAATGTCATTTACAGGCTCTTGTCAATGAGCGAAAGCATCAAGGAAATTTATTTTGAAGGAAATATCTATCTGTATGTATTACACTCAGACTGTTGAACTGGCGTTAGATGAGACCCTTTGTGTTGCAAATTTCACATCAACTGCTTCAGAACACTGGGCAATGCATAGCCTGATTGCCCATTTCACCACACCACAATAATCTATAACCTATAACCATTTAATCTCTCTCTCTCTCCTCGGATGCCGAGGCCCTTCGATACCTCTTTCTCTCTATACACTCACTTCCTTCTACATGTTCTATTTTTCATGTTTATGCGTCTGAGTGTACATATATATGTATGTATGTATATACGTAGGTGTGTATGTTTGTATGCATATATGTATGTATATGTATATGTATCATATATGCATATGCATATATATTATTGGAGTATATATATATATATATATATATATATATATATATATATAAATATATATATATATATATATATATATATATATATTATATATATATATATATATATATATATATATAGGTTATATATATATATATATATATATATATATATATATATATATATATATATAGAGAGAGAGAGAGAGAGAGAGAGAGAGAGAGAGAGAGAGAGAGAGAGAGAGAGAGAGAGAGATTCACATTACACTGTGATGCTAACATTAATATACATAACTCCACTGTATTTAGGTGAACAATAGGTTATTAAAAAAGCTTTATACTCCCTAAGAATTGCAATAGTTGAAAGTAAAATGTTAAAACTCCCTCGAGCTCTGGAACACAAATGGAAGAGACTCCACAGAAAACAAGACTCGATTTCAGTCACCTTCTCTCGATGGACGAAAGAAGGAGATAATCATTATTATTCCACTGAAGTCCACACGACCAGGAAATCAATGCCATCTTATCTGGCGTCGCAATTTCCATATCTGAAGGAATTCTTTCCCTTTCCTTTCCGCTGCAAACTTTGTTAGGAATCCCTTCCTCGTCAGGAACTCGCTTCTTGCTTTCATGTTCCCAGAAATCAATACTTGTTTTTTTATGAATAAAGATTAGCCTGACTAAAGGTTGCTTCGTCTTCAAGGATAAGTTATAAAGATTTTACCTTCGTACTGTGTTGCAAGATTAGAAGATCTTTCGTATCTTTCTCTCTCTCTCTCTCTCTCTCTCTCTCTCTCTCAGATACAGTGAGAATGATAAGTTTTACCTCTGACAATCATTTTTATTAACCGAGGGAGAGAGACAGACAGTCTCGAAATGCGAAAGATCTTAGAATCCTGCAACACAGAACGACAGAAAAATCTTTCTAACTTATCCTTGAAGTTAGGAAAAAAAAAAGTATTGATTTTTGGGGACACCAAAGCAAGAAGCGAGTTCCTGACGAGGGAATTCCTAACGAAGTTTGCAGCGGAAAGCAAAAGGAAAGAATTCCCTCAGATATGGAAACAGATTTTATGGCGGTGATTTTATGGTCGTGTTGACTTCTGTGGAATATCTTCCTTCGTTCCTTGAAATCAAGTCTTGTTTTGTAAAGAGTCGCTTTATATACAGTGAATTCCAAAATAAATATGCATAGGAATAAATAGGCTAAATAAAAAAAATAAAAAAGTGTGAAACAGTGTTTCTGGTTAAGTCTGATTCTGCGTCTGACTGAGGCTGGAAGCCGAGAAAAGGGTGATCATGCTAGGTGATGTTAATGCAAAAGTAACTAAAACTTAAAAAAGGCTTAATTGACAGTATCAGAATTCTTCGAGGAAAAGTGATCGGTAGTAATCTTGTGGCATTATATTTGTACTGAATGTTGATAACTGGAAAAGTGTGACATTTACAGAATATGGTAATTATACATAAGAATGAGTTAATGGCCATGAAAAGCGAAGGACTGATGATGTATTAGCACAGAGTAACTGGAGGACTGAACAGAATGACATAAATGGATCTATTTATACAAAAGACTGAAAGACAAGTGATGAATAATCAGAATTTGGGGTTGGATTCTGACCCTTGTTTATTTCCCACCCATCACTTCTTGAATAACAAATTCACCTTACTCAGCATGCAGTAACATTTGCCCAGTGTAAACATTCTCTCCCTCCGAGTATTTCAGTCTTATTTCTTGTTATATTTAGAGAAGAATGTAGAACAGAATGAAGAATTTAGGCCATAGGCCAAGCAATGGGACTTGTGAGGTCATTTAGCCCTGAAAGGGAAATTGAGAGTTTAAAGATTTGAAAGGCGTAACAGGAGGAAACCATTTTGCTGTTGCACTATGAATCAATTGTTAGGAGAGGGCAGAAAGAAAGAGACGAAAGACAATATGAACGGGGCTTCAGTAAAACGAATGAAAGGGGTTGCAGCTAGGGTCCAAAATGACGCTGCAAAGAACCTTAAGTAATGCCTACAGCGCACTGCATGAGGTGCACTGACGGCACTAACCCCCCTCCCCCACACGGGATTGTCAACATTCAGGATTTGCAGGAAACGCCACCAGCACCCATACGGAAGGAAGACGCTATTCCTGTATTAGAGTCCTTGGTGGGTCTGAGGGAGGCACAGCAGGAGGAATGAGTGATAAACAGCAGAGGAATGTGAGATATAACAGCTGAGGAGGAGGAGGAGGAGGAGTGAGGGGGTCTCTCACCCACAGCTGTCTCTCTCGCTTGCCTGACTGGCTGGACTTTGTCCTGGGGACAAGTTCTGATTCAGTCGAGCTGCCTTTGGGTCTTCTTTATGATATGATTCTGAGGGGAAGTAATGCTTCAGTGAAGGTTTTTAACGAGGAATTGCATGATAGAATTTGCCTTTCATACATCAATGCAGAATGTTTGACAAGCATTGTAATTCTTACTTATATCAAAGATTCATAGGATGTTTATTTAAAGTGCCCTTAGCTTCTTATCATTTAAGTTATCAAACAATCTCTCTCTCTCTCTCTCTCTCTCTCTCTCTCTCTCTCTCAGTAAATATTTGAACTATGGATAGAGTAATTCCTACCTCTAACAGAGATTCATAACATATTTAAATGGCATTTTTTTGCTTCCCTTCGCAGCTGCTGCCAACTGCATCAATAGTATATAAGTGATATGAAGTGTTCAGCTCACAACTAAACAGATCAGCGTTCGATCCCCAAACAGGGCGAGGTGGGAACGACAGGAGAGAAACTCCTAAAAATGCAGCCAGGTGAGGTAAGAGGTTGATGTGTCATTCATATGCCAGTTATTATTAATTTAATTTTGAAAAATCACAGGATATCTAAAATACATTAAGCAAGCGTTAACTTCGCTCATTCTTTCCTGTCATTCGCTGTAAATAATCTATCATTACGAGAGAGAGAGAGAGAGAGAGAGAGAGAGAGGGAGAGAGAGAGAGAGAGAGAGAGAGAGAGAGAGAGAGAGGATCATTCGTAAAAGCTGAATTACAACGTAAATATATCAACTAGACAACCTATTTTGAGTTTACTTACCAAGAAAACTAAAATTAGAAGGATAACAATTAATGTCCTTATTTTATTAAAGGATCCATCCTACGCCCAAGACACCCATACCCTGAGGGAGGGAATCCTCCTCCTCCTTCCCGTCTGGGAAATGTTCTTCCCCTTGAGAGGAGACTTGGGAGGGAGTGAGGAGACATTTCGAAGGCTTAATTTCCTTCGGTAGATGTTACATGGGACTGTCAACTTCAACAGGCTCTTAGATTTTGGCCCTCTCTCTCTCTCTCTCTCTCTCTCTCTCTCTTACAAAGTGAGTCATCAATATATATTATATATTTATATATATATATATATATATATATATATATATATATATATATATATATATATATATATATATATATATACCAAAAAGTGCCCTACTGCTAATAATAATAATACAATAATAATAATAATAATAATAAAATAATGCAATGCAGTACAATATAATTACTACTATACTACTACTACCATTATTGCTGCTGCTAATAATAATAATAATAATAATAATAATAATAATAATAATAATAATAATAATAATAATAATAATAATAATAATAATAATACCCCCACCAGCAACGCACTCAAGCGACACAGCCGAGTATTAAGGGCACCGACATCAATGCTCACCTGACCTTCTCGAGCAAGACGAACTTGTTCCACCTGGGTAGGCTGGCTGCGTCCTAGGAACTCAAATCTGTTGGCTCCCGAACGACGCTTGCTGATTACGGACTCTGTCACACCTGGAGAGATGCAATGCAAAATTGTTTCAGTCAGTTGTCTTGTTTTGTGGTTAAGTGTAAAATAATTAGTGATCAATTTTATTATATCAACGATTATATGATTATATAATAGTGTATTTATGTATGATATTCATAAATTAGTTTCTTTGAAGATGACACCCTGTAACCGGTTTTATGGGAGTCTGTTTTATCGTGGACGACCATAGGCACTGAGAGACGCCAGGTTACCGTACAAATGAATCAAAGTCGCCTTTCTATGAAGTCGAGTTTGAAACTATTAATTAATAGAACAGAGACTGAAAGTATAATTTAGTGACGTTTATATTGCAAAAATTCCTTATAATTTAATATTCATAGGCTACATGGGTTTCATTCAACAAATTCTGGACCTTATTACTGTATAAGTATGAATACGTATGTATGCATGATACCTGATGATCATATGTTGAAAAGTTTCAGATCATAACCTATTTAGTGCTAAATGCTTTGTGCTGTTTATATGATGCTGTATACTGCTCAAACCTCATGTATTACATAATCCATTATCACACTGTGTATACAGCATACATCCGTCATATTTATTACTGTAATACTTAAAATTAATAATTAAATATCGAAAAAGACAGATGATGAAGAGGAGTGGCTGAGCTGGAAACAAGAGAACGTCCAAAGCGTTTTGTAAAATCTCAATGGATATGATCGGATATTGCAGCAATACTGAAATGGCACAATATCACCCGGAATCAGCTCAAAAGGACTTATTAAACGACAAAGGAAATATTTGTCAAATTGATCATGTTTAAAATATTACGGAATTTGGTTATAAAACTAGTAAAAATGCTTTATAACGTTTTATACACTTATGCTGCTGTTGGGTGATTATTCAACCACTTTTATATTATAGTTATGTAATATTTTAATTAACTTAGCGCACATTATACACGTGTCTTTTTATCTTACAAATTTGCTACCCTCAGAACGAGTCTTTCTTCAGGGCACCATCTCCCGCCTTCAGTACCTTTTGTACTGTTTCGGAGTGGATCTGAGTGCAGTGTTGGTGAAGAATCGCCTTCACGTTACTTCCCTTCAATTGCACACATTTCGGGAGTCTCTCTCTCGATAGAACCTTACGCAGAAGTACGAGTTGTGTTGGTGTGGCCTAAGTCATCAATCTTGCCCAGATTGAGCAGAAAGTAAGAGAAACTGCAATAATCATGTGTTTATGGACGATCAGTGTACGGATTCATTGCCAAGGTAAGGAATGAGGCAAGCTTTATTTATCCCTTGTACCAGGACCCAAGGAGACACATATTGACAACATCTAAAACTCGAAAGCTTACTGCAAGATAAGTAACTGTAAATATGCAAACCCCAGGCCTCTTGAACCAGAAATGAAGAGACAGAACCCAAGCTCTAAGAGAACGTACTTGATTGCTTGGGTTTCAAGAGTTTTCGTGCCTGTCGAAAGCCTTCAATGCCCTACGATCAACGAAGGAAGCATAGGACTGAAGGGAGAGTCCTTTGCAGAAAACCTGCAATGTCCTACGATCAATGAAGAGCGCTATAGGACTGAAAGAGAGTCCTTGGGAGAGCTCTTCAAATGTCCTACGATCAAAGAAGGAAGGTACGACTGAAAGAGAGTCCTTTGGGCAGAAGAGTGTCCCCACAGTACTGGGAACGGGTCACGTTGTGTGCAGTGAGAAGGAATTGGATACCTATGCACCCCAGGTAGACTGTTAACCCCAGGTAGACTGTTAATTTATACCTCCAAGCAACCTGACTAGGTGATGGTATAGGCTAGCCTTGGGTACTATGGCTTTGGTGAAGGTGTCTTGTTAGACAGAAACATCAAGATGAACCAGCTCATCTGGATTACGCTGGATATTAACCATAAAATTCAGTGGGATTCTCAAGCACTTGTGTACCACAACCGTACCTAAGTTTACATTAGCCATTAAGTACCTGAGGGGCAGGCTGCCCCCCAAAGAGACATCTCAGGTACTCAGGTGACGTTCCTAAGGGCACAGGAGACGTGAAGTAGGGGATGAGAACTCTACAGCATTAGAAGGTAGGGTGAATGCCATGACCTTCTTTTATTCATGCTAACAAAAAATGGTGTCTTTTTCAGCAAGTGCCTTGAATTTGTTACATTGACACACATTATTGACACACACACACACATATATATATATATATATATATATATATATAGGTATATATATATATATATATATATATATATATATATATATGTGTGTGTGTGTGTGTGTGTGTGTGTTTGTGTGTATATATATATATATTATATATATATATATATATATATATAGCCTATATATAATTATTCCTTCATATTTTGATAACTCCATCATCGAAAATGTTCTTATTCTCCGCCAAGAGTACACAAGATTCTCTCTCTCTCTCTCTCTCTCTCTCTCTCTCTTTCTTTCTTTCTTTCTTCTTCTCTCTTCTTTTCTTCTTTCTTCTTCTCTCTCTCTCTCTCTCTCTCTCTCTCGTGGCCGACCGATGTTTACGAAATACAGAAAAGAAAAGCGAAAGTAACGATTGGAAATATATTTTCGACATTACGTAATTTTTCTGTTAGGGAAAATGAGCAAGATATTTTCTCGGCGAATGGTGTAATTTTGAAAGAGCAATTTTTCTCACATACCAATTATGATTAGGAGAGAGAGAGAGAGAGAGAGAGAGAGAGAGAGAGAGAGAGAGAGAGAGAGAGAGAGAGAGAGAGAGAGAGAGAGAGAGAGAGAGAGAGTATTCCTAATAGAACAATCTGGCCGAATTGCATCATATAAAATATTTTTTGTTAGTGTTTCGCTTTAAACCATTATTGCATTTTGGACTTGAAAATATAATTCCCTACATTTTTTGCTTTATTTTGAACGTTTCTGATAATCTTCGTTCGCAAGTGAGTCCTTTTAAAGAGATAGTGACCCACCATTTAGATCTCACAAATTCCTTTGACCACAGTAGGGAAGTGGGGGTTTTGGGGTGTGGAAAAACACACACAAAAAAAAACTCAAAACGAGCGAAATACAAGGACCTTAATCTCATTGGGAATTCTTATTCAGAAAAAATTGAGTTAAAGGAATGTTCTCAGACTAGGTTAGGTTAGGTTTGGGTTGATTAAGTTAACTTAGGTTTGGGTTGGTTAGGTTAGGTTAAGTTAGGTTAGGTCATTTATGAACAATACAAACATAAGAAACGTTCAAAGCAAAAATGAAAACATGGGATAATATTTTCAAGTCCAAAATGCAATGATGATTTAAAGTAAAATATTAGCATTTTTTATGTATATTCATAAGCCAAGAACAGGTCTAACAATTGCAACAGCTGGGATCTTTTTATAACATCCATCCAGAATACTGTGTTCTGAACCACATCCTCCCAAACATTTCTCTATAAGCATCAGAGCAAATGGTATTCACTGACAGCACCTCCCCTGCAAGTGCAAGGGAAAAGTTATGCACAGAAATTCATGGTCTGACAACATGATGCTACTTGGTGTGCAACATAGCCTCTAAGCGTAACATCACATTTCAGCAGTCTGACAACATAATTATTTTCTGATGTATTACTTTCTTTATATTACACCATGAGGCTTCTTGTGTGACAACATGACCTTTCATAAGCTGGACAACTTGGTGCTTTTGGTGTGACAACATGGGCCTTCTTAGTGTGAGCATGACACTCATATTATGATAAAACACTTGTGTGACAACATGGGCCTTCCTACAGTGACAACATAACACTTCATGGCCTGACAACTTATAACTTTTTGGTGTGACAACACGGGCCTTCTTAGTGTGACATCATGCTACTTCTTAAAGTGACACCCTATTACTTTGTATATGACAACATGGGCCTTCTTATTGTGACATGACATTTCACAGGCTGACAACATATTACTTTTAGTGTGACAACATGGGCTATCATGTGTGACAATATGAAAATTCAAGGTCTGACAACACGATAATTTCTGGTATGAAGATAAGGACTTTCACACTCTGACATGGCATTTCATGGTCTGACAACATGATGCTTTTTGGTGTGACATGGGACGTCTTAGTGTGAGGACGTGAAATTTCATAGGCTGACCACATATTACCTCTGGTGTGACAACATGGGACTTCAAAGACTGACAACAAATTACTTTTTGGTGTGACAACATCGGCCTTCTTAGTGTGACATGACATTTCATAGGCTGGATATGATTCTTTTGGTGTGACAACATGGACCTACATAATGATAACATGATACTCATGGCCTGACAACATGATACTTTCTGGTGTGACAACATGGACCTTTAGTGTGACATGGACTTCACTGGCTGACAACATACATACTTTTGGTGGGATAAATTTGGCCTTCTTAATGTGACAACATGGCATTTAAGCTGACAACATATTTTTTGTTGTGACAATATAGTCTGTACATTGTGTTACAACACCACGTCAGGTCTTACAACTTGAAACTTGGTGACAACATCTGCCTTCATAGTGACAACAGAAGACTTTGCTATTCGACAATATGAAATTTCTCGGTGTGATAACATCGGCCTTGATAGTGTGACAGCGTGACACTCCATCGTCTGACAACATGATAGTTTTTGGTGTGACAACATGGGCCTTCTTAGAGCGACAACTTGACACTTCAGGGTCAGATAGCATGAAAATTCTTGGTACGATCTGTGTGGCAACATGACACTCAATGGTCTGACAACATGAAAAGTTCTTGGTGTATCAACTCGAGCCAACATAGTGTGACAACATCACAAATCATGGTCTAACAAGATGACATTCTGATACATCACAAGATTTCTTGTCCTAACAGCATCACATATGTCGGCGTGACAAGAGGATACTTCTTGGTCTGACAACATGACGTTTTGGCTTGAAATCCTGACTCCACATGATCAGACAATATTTCATGACTTGGTGTAACAGCATGGCATGTCTTGCTCTGCAAACATTTCATTTCTTGGCCAGACAACATACCTTGCCTTTGGCCTGACATCATGGCACTTCTTGGCGTGACAACATGACATTCCCTCTTCTGACGACATGAACCCTTGGCCTGCAACAATATTCGCATACGAGATCCTTCTCTTTTGAATAATTCCTCTGTATTGCTTGGGTTCCATTCACGTTAAGACTCAACTTAATGAACCTGAAACCTTCAACTCTACACACAAACACACACACACTCTCTCTCTCTCTGGAACCGAGTCAGGAATGTCGTTGGAGGTAATGGAGTGGATTCCGTTTCAAACAGATTTCCCTGTCCGTTTAACAAAAGACAGACACTTGAATGAGAGAGAGAGAGAGAGAGAGAGAGAGAGAGAGAGAGAGAGAGAGAGAGAGAGAGAGAGAGAGAGAGAGAGAGTTTGGACATAAGAAATAAGACTAACCTGAATTACGATCTGCACCAGAGATATGAAAAAGGAAAACCTATGATTTGGACCAAGGATGAAATTGGCCGCTTCCTGCTGTCACGATAACTTCCCCATTCGACATCTGATCGACAGCAGGCGATAATTTGCACAAAATCCTTCCCATTTCTTCTCACGTTGGTTTTGATGATTAGGAAAATATTGTTAAAACTATTCTTTCACCCCGTCTAGCCAACCCCTTCTGTGAGACATTTCCCATAAATTAATATATATATTATATATATATATATATATATATATATATATATATATATATATATATATATATATATATATATATATATATATATATATATATATATATATTGTATTTTCCCAGGTTTTGAAATTTTCTACTTTATTTTTTTATATCATTCCGTCTCTGCGAATCATTAATCCACGACTGATCAGTTGTATGGATCATATAGCTCTTGTTCTACATATCCAATCTTGTACCGTTATTTCCATTTTGGCTCGAGTCTATACCCAAACAGACATTTTAAGCATTAAAGGGAACGTCTGGATATATTACAATCTCTGGACGGGTCAGTACACTTATAGACTAGCTCCAACTATATCTGAAACCTCCCTGGAAAAATAGCTAGTGGAATGTCAGGAATAGAATGACTGTATCCATTTATCTTCATCCGTCACAGATGACTTTCTGAATGCCATGTCACTGGAACAGAGGCTCCTTCGTCAATATTAGTAATGAACGAGGAACAAATTGATAACAAGGAGGGTGGGTGGAGAGATCCATCAGTTAATACTATATTGAGGTCAAATAATTTTCAACAAAAGTAACAGTTTCTTTAGTATTTGGCATATATCTCATTTTTACCCCATAGTAGTTTCAGGAGATTTTTAAGCAAAACAGTTTTACAACATGACCTCAAATACCGATTCACATCACCACTGAATATTAACAAGATACAAGTAACCCTTACTTCTAATCAACTCGAGTGAATGAAAATCTTGACGGCAGAAGAAACAAAGCTTCTTTTCATTCAGATTCCCCCAAAAGTAGTTACCCAAAACAAACGATGCCAAAAACCTTCGGGGCAAAATTTACTTTTGCTTAACAAGTGGCACCTAATTGGGAATATCCTTTAAGGAGAGCGGATACTTGGTAGAACATATATATTTACCTTTACACTAATTACACTGCAAGCTGGGATCTTACGTCAGTTGCACAGGGAAATTTGAATTTCTACGGCTGAAATGAGGGAGACTGAGTGCTTTAGGAGCTTCTTTTGAAGTGGGTGAGCAGTCATCAGCTTGTAGGCGATCTATTTCTCACACTCGGGCATGCTAAAGGACAGTTTCACTTTAAAGTAGAAGTGACTCCAATTCTGTCCGGAAACCTCGGCCAGTTTTGCTGTTGGTTGTCTAGTAATAAAACAAGACAGGTAAATAGTTTATTATATACCTATAAACCTCCATCATGCTGTAATACAATTACATTAAAAATTTCCACATGTCGTCTTCCAATTTTTCGGCCAGTTTCATCATGCTTTCTGGACTCGTGGTGTTCTACTTTCTGACCTCCTACTGACTCATGGAAGTTCTACTTTCTGACTCCCTACTGACTCAGGGAGGTTCTACTTTCTGACTTCCTACTGACTCAGGGAAGTTCTACCTCTGACTGTCTACTAACTCAGGAAAGTTCTACCTTCTGACTTCCTACCGACTCCAGGAAGTTCTACCCTGACTGTCTACTAACCCAGAAAGTTCTACCTTCTGTCTTCCTACTGACCAGGGAAGTTTTACTCTTGTAATTTCTGGACTTCCCACTGACTGCTGGGAAGCTGTACCCTTCTGACTTCCTACTGACTCAGGAAAGTTCTACCCTCTGACTTCCTACTGACTCAGGAAAGTTGCACCTTCTGACTTCCTACTGACTCAAGGAACTTGTACCTTCTGACTTCCTACTAACTCGAGGGAAGCTTTACCTTCTGACTTCCAACTTATTACCTTAAGTTATATTTAACAATTCATTTTGTTTTATTTGTTACGAAGTTCCCAGTTAAAAAAAGAAAAACCTTCCGTGGTGCTATTCACATCCATTGCAGACCTTTCCTGCATTATATATACTGCCTTGCAGAATGCACACGTTCACTAAGAGTGGAGTCGTTTATGAGAGAGGAAATTTTTAATGATGCTGAAGACTTTCTCGCTCTCTCTCGTCCGATGTCTGCACTAACTTTTGAACAAATGATTCCCGTAATCCTTGACACTGCCTGACAGATTCGTAATTCATAATTACTCATAACTAATTTCAGTTCAACATTGCATCCTGACAGCGTTATGTATTTGATTGCTGACCTAATAATAATATTATTAATATTATTTATTAAAAAATTCCAGTCAAAATAGATCAAAGTCGAAAACAGAACTTGAGAGAGCCTCTCATCTCTCTCTCTCTTTATTACCGAAAACATTAATATAATGAGTACTGAACAGCCTCTCGGAAGCTCCCTGTACAGAGGGTAATGTATATGAACGCAAGAATTATTGTTCATTTCAATGATTATTGCATTACCAATCATGTAATAATAATAATAATAATAATAATAATAATAATAATAATAATAATAATAATAATAATAATAATAATAATTAGAGGCAGTAGTGAGTACCTGTAATATTAAAAAATGGTTCCCATTGTGATACAACTAAAGACTTGAACAAAACTCCTCGGGAACGGTGTGACACTTTTCCGCAAAATCAAATTTCGTGCAACAATGACTATGAACAATAGTGTGTCTGATACTGTTAATATAAAATATTATTAAGGATGATGATAAGGACTTGAGATCTTGAAGTTCTGTATCACAGTTACTGGAGACCATCTTCATCATATTCATTATGCCAAAGAATATATTCGGTCAAATAAAATAATGGCAAATCTGGAAGAAAAGAGAGAGAGAGAGAGAGAGAGAGAGAGAGAGAGAGAGAGAGAGAGAGAGAGAGAGAGAGAGAGAGTCTTCAACATCATTAAATTCCTGTCTCAAAAAGCGACTCCACTCTTAGTGAATAAAAATATGCAAAGCAGTATATTGCTGGAAAGGTATATAAACTATTGATATGAATAATGACGCAACGGAGGTTTTCCATTTTATGATCAGAAACCTGCAATAAAAACTGTAATTGCTGAGTACAACTTAATTATAATCAAATATTGTAACGGGATGAATGCCTGACACACTTCATCGCAATCTCAGTAACAACATCATCAGCCCAGAATCCATACTTCTGATGTTTGTCATGTTATCTAAAAATCAATAAATAAATAAATTAGAAATGGTGTTTCTTACATAACTGTTACCAGTGGGATTCGAACGCTGCCTAGTTGAGAAACTACGATGTGCAGATGCAGATGACTCTAAACAACTGGCTTAGTGGTTAAAGCCACTGTGTCGTCGTTGCTTCTAAACCAGGCAGAGGTTCGAATCACACTGGTGACGAAGCATTTATCACTTACTGTGGCAACAATTTCTGAGTGTAAGGTATTCTGTAAGATATAGGAACTGAGTTATACATTTACAGTTTCTCTCTCTCTCTCTCTCTCTCTCTTCTCTCACATAAGTGCCATATGCTTCCATATATATATATATATATATATATATATATATATATATATATATATATATATATATATATAAATATATATATATATATATATATATATATATTATCAATTTATGGGGAGATATGAACATTCATTCTAATGATATATTCCAATGTCATGGTTACTGTAACTATCCAAACTTACAATTACAAATTCAAGAATAAACAGCAGAAATAACGGTAATCAAATAAAATAAGGAAAAATCATTGATTAAAAAATTACCGGATAACAACTAGAAATAATGGTTAGAATTACCGTAAGGTCTATTTATTCTTTCCTGTACCGCAAACTAACCGAAATACCGTACGTACCAAAATTTTAGGTAATATCATACCGTACTGTACCGTACCTAAAAATTATGATACCGTACACAAGAAAAAATACCGTACCGTATCTGGAAAATGTCGTACCGTGCTAGAGCAGAAATGCCGTACCATACCTAAAAAAATGTCGTACCGTCCACTAACAAATACCGTGCCGTAGATGGAAAATTTCGGATGGTAAAAAAAAAAAAAAAATACCGTACCGTACCGTACTGTGCCGTGCTTTCTAGCCCAGTACCCAGCAAACAAGCAGTTCCCATTTAACGACGCAAATACTGTTATTCAATTTCCGAGTTTCTGAGACTTCTGTCAAATGCTTCTTCGCCAAGGTTCGACCTTTGGAACGAAATAACTTAAAATTTAAGTTGCGAAAGTTAATTCAACACACTTCAATGTTTTGCGTATGGGACAATCGAGTGGTCCTTCGGTTTATATTAAAGTATCCACAATAGATATAGTAAATTCTAGTATTATTGTAGTTTAAGCCATTATTTGAGTTTTTAGCTGTATCGAAAAACTCCAGGTTATGATCAGTACGAAACTCGCGCTCAAATCTATTGCAACTACTGCTACTGAGATATTTACCCTTTGTTTATGTTTTACCGAACACGACGCTGCGGTTGTGGTGTTGATTATTTAAACTTTACAGAGAAATAAACGAACGTCAGAAAGGTTCACAGCTTAAATGAAATCATCTGGTAATTACATTTTCAAGTGCAAAATGTGATGACGTTTTTAAGTAAAATTTTACCGTTAATTCGGTATTAAATGATACTTGTTTATTATCTGTTAATATTTAAGTAACATACGTCTACACTTATTTATTTTAAATATTCCCATTCGAACCATTATATTTTCAGCTTAGCCTACTCTAGTCTCGTTTAAATCCAGAATGATGGCAGAATTAAGAAACGCCATTTTGAAAACTTTAAACTGACCTTTCTGCTGCTGTGTGGCATCGTCTCCCCTTGCCTGATCCCACCAGGTTCCAGGATTTTGATTCGTAAATGGATTCTTATTTGAACGCTTCCTCCAAGGGCCAGTTAAAATATCTAGAACACACAGGATCAGAGCAATGAAATTTAAATGAACTCGTTTAACGGTTCTGTCTTAGAGCGCGATTACACCACAACGTCAAACTACAGACTGGCTTCTCGGGAGTTGTTATGACACAGTATCAGTGTTGCCATATGCCTAATGGCCTCACCTAATTATCGTATGGCTTTGAAAATTATCGTCACCACGCTATTTTGTGCATTAGCATTAGAATTAAGGGTAATGATACGGCACAAGATGCTTATCATTTTCCATTAAAAGCCTGATAACAATATTCAGAGACAATAATGTATCAGTAACTTGAAAACAGTTTTTAAAACTGAACAATCATTTTCAGCGACCTTTCGACTAAGCTATTTATACAGCACTACATACATGACGATCATATGATAAATTAGGTGAAACCACAAGAGATATTTCCAGAAACTTGATGCCACGGACATTTTCTTTTTGATGCCCAAAATGGCACAAGAGGAGCGAAGGAACAGATTGCCTGAGTCAACGGACCAAGTGTTTGTTGTTCCAAATGAAATTTCTTCTGAGCAGCTTTGCCGCAATGGCGCTGAATGCCTTCCTGCTGGAGGAGGCGGAATATGCTTAACCAAGTTTCTAGCAATGAGATTCTGCCATTTTGAATTATACTTTTGGAAACAGATCCGTGAAAATTGCTTTCTTTGTGTTGCTTAATCACACTACAACTGTCTTTTGGTTGGAGGTACTGCGAAAGCTAAATGCGTCAGCTGTATTCTAAAAGTACCGCTCATACGACAGCAAAGATTAGATTTCAGAGTAATTGTGTCTCAAGATGACAAGAAGATTATTCGAAAATGTTTATAACTAGGAAATTAAAAATGGCTACAAACCAGTATAACAATTATCTTGAAAGGTTTCTCTGTGCACCTAGAAAGCTGCACAAACTGGCTTATCTCTCTAATTATCTGGCGGATAAGAAAGGGATTATTGAAGGAATCCTGAAGGTAAGTATTGAGAAGAGAAGAACAAGACGGAATGAACGATCAAATTGTCATCTCATCTCATCTCCGTAACTCGGAGACATGGTTGCAGGTATCAGAGGAAGCCTGAGAAATGACAATTTTTCTCTCTGGTTAGCGGAAAAACGAAAGGAATAGCATCTGTAGAACAGAGTCAGTTTCTGTGCTGGAGGAGAAAAAGTAGACCATATAAAAAAATAGCATCAAAGGGTTGGTTGGAAATTTGATTAATTCAATCAAGAGGTCTTTGTTTATTACTCCATTTTGCCTTCTGTTCAAACAGGTTTTGTATTTTTCTGACAAAATTCAGCTGATTCCTGACTTGCTGTTCTCTTAGTTGAATTAGTCAGCCAACAATAAGGCATCAATCTTTACTACGTAACAAGGCAGTGTCTTTGCTTATTATCTCTGTTGTTTGTAATACTTTCGCATTCTATTCTTAATATATGCAAGTTTACATACCTGGATATCTTAAATGAATAATATTTTATCTCTCCTCTAAAATGTATTAGCAAGGGCGTGGCAGGAGAGAGAACAGACCATTTGTCAAGACCCAGTTTGCATAGATACCATTCTCTCTCTCTCTCTCTCTCTCTCTCTCTCTCTCTCTCTCTCTCTCTCTCTCTCTCTAAGTTTCCAGTTTTCCTGTGGATCTGAGGGTGAACAGACACGATGACAAATGCCTGAAATGCCAGTAAAATTCTGAGTTTCAGATTCTGTCGGTCGACCCCTGGATAATCTTTTGTGAAAGGAAATCTATATTTAAGTAAACATTTTTTGTTTAAGGACCATTGGCGCCAGTTTGGATTTGCATGAAGAAAACTCGTGCAAAAGATTAAAAAGATCATGATAAGCAAAAAATATATAAAGAAAATACTTTTCCACAAATCCTGAAAAAAAAAAAATACATTACTGAAAGAAAAAGCAGCACAATCAGAATGGAAAAAAGGGAGATGATACGAGAGAGATGATAAAAAACAATAAATGATTCATGGGTGAATTGCAATGCCGTATGTATGTATAAAAGTGAGGCCGTGGCAGTTTTGCCGTTTTGTGGAAATTAAAACAGGAAAAACATTTATTAGGCTTTTTCGTTTTGATATATTGCCATAACACTTATGTTGATGAAAATGGCGGATGTATTTCGAGCTGAAATATGGAAGGCGTGAAATTAATGATGGGTTAAAGGGTATGTGATGGAAAGGTGGCATCGTTGTACGTACGGCTTGCTATTTAATTTTCTTAATTGCTCTCCCCCTTAATAACATGAGAGATCTTTCATTATCTGTGAGTTATAAAGCTCCCTCTCCCATGCGACAGAACCATTATGAAGAATAAGCTCACTCAGATATGCAAAGTCATTATTCGTTTTCATTTTAACCAACGGAAAAAAATATTTGTAAAGATGATATAAAGACTTCATCTCCCTCCATCTACTTTCGTTATTACTGTCGGTATGTTTATTAGCTGAAGCTATTTTCTGTGAAATCTATATTATTTCCACGATAATAAGAGATTTAGATAAAGAATTTTAACAAAAATATACAAAAATAAACTTACCTAAAGTCCTTTTATAATGATTATTATCTATTAATTCTTTAAATTGTTTATTTGCTTCTACATATTCATTTCTCTGTTTAACTGTATATTTATTTATTTATTTATCTATTTATTCATTCAGCAATTGCAAACCCAAGAGTGATTTATTGCAGTTTACCGACAAAGGAAACTGACAGGAGAATTAATGGTCTTGAAATATTACCAACATTTATTTGTTATGTCACTCTTGCAGTTTTCCTCTTTGGAAAATGAAAGTCCGTGATTTTATCTTTTAGGTCTGACTTAATTACAAATTAGTTACCTTATATATATTTTCTATGTATTTGTATGTTAATTTTTTTTTTTTGTAAAAATGTTCACCTTGTAAAAATTCTTATTGATTATCAAAAGGAGAATTATTGAATTGTACTTTTATAACATATTTTTGGTGGTCAGCCAACAGTGCTCTGAAGTCTTGCAGACGCCACAACATCTCACCTTGCAAAACATTTTGGTGTGACCCTGCCTATTACAGTTAAAGCAACGGCCCTTCGACATTGAACCCACTGAATCCCTACTATGCTCTGTCTTGGCACACAGCCTTGTAGAAGGGAAACTAGAATCACCCTGTGGCAGGTGCATTGGAATAGCTCTGGAAGCCTTTGGTATCCATTTATGAAAGTGCTATCCACAACAGGACATTTCGACAGGTGTTTGCGAAACTGCGAGAAAAGCAAGGCTTCATCAGACCCCTTTTCTATCCTTTCATCAAAACTATCTACTATGGCATCAGGAACATCATCAAGCATCCGTGCAAGTTGAAGCAATTTCTCAAGGTCATCCACAGAAACATTGTTACCCTTTACCCAACTAGACGTTCTTAATTTCTTCGAAATATCCCTCGCAGCCTCAAAGCATCTGGCGCTAAATCTAACCAAAGAATCCTGGCCCTTACGAATCTTAAAGAGCGACCTAAGGTCTCGAACCGCATCTCCGGCTTCAGCCGTCCCATATGCAGGCCTCAGAAACTTCTTGAGATCGTCCCATGTCTAACAGTTTCCAAACTGATGACTCCGACAACATTGTTCGATGTCCCCTTTATCTAAACTGAGGAATCCTTTTGCTTCATTCAAAGCCTCTACCCCATCCGTAATTTTTTGGCGACCAAGTAATTCGACACACCCTCTATGAAAATTTCGAGAGGTACCGGAAGAACCCCATCAACGAACCCAGGAAATGGCTGAACCCCGGAGGCGACCGACGTAAACTATCTGCAGCGCCCTCCACCATATTGTCGGGATTATAAAACTCCAAGTTCCAACAACGCGACCCGATCTCAACTTCATACACTAACAGAAATTCCAAAAGAAAATCTTCGTGAAGACAAATGGGAAATTCTCCGAGAGAGCAAAAAAAGGAAAATGAGAGAGGCAAAAAAAAATAAAACTAAGAAATGTTTACCCAACAGCGTAAGAAATATTCCTAATAACCCAACAACCATCGAGCAATTATCAACATAATAACCTAAGTTCCCCAAAATTAATCAAAATAACAAAAAAACAAAGTATTCTTTACTCCCCATTTAGTTCGTAATCGCCGATGCGAACTGCGAAAAATACACAAATCGCTCCCCGTAACACACAACCCCAGTCAACCCCCACATACTTAGAAAATGGGGCTTCAAAGAGAATGGGGAGAGGGTGGGGCTACCCCACCCTGGAAAGAACGTCACGAGTACGTCACTGTGAGTGTAGCAAAACACGGGCTCACTGCTTACGCAAACAAAAGAAAAAAAAAAAAAAAAAAAAAAAACACTGGCTCGCCCATGAACCGGCTTATTCCCTTCTACAAAGCTAAATATAAACCAACATAAAAAAAAAGGCTCACGTAAAAATATCCCCTTCATCTTCAAAACCCTGTGCTGCAAAAATACCTGGAAACAATTCCCCAACCTGAAAAAAAACTCACGGCAAACAAACACACTTACACCAGCGCTGGCCATTAGCTACTGAGCATAATCATCCTAAATGTTTTTCATATTTATCATAATATATATATATATATATATATATATATATATGACTATTTATACATATACAATCAGAAAGCTACAAACGTCCTTTAATATATCTATATATATATATATATATATTATATATATAAGTCCATCCCGTGTGGTTAGCGCGTCACTGATAGTCCTGATTCTCCCGTCCGTCGCTGGTTCGATCCCACGGGACGGTGGATATATATATCATAATATTCCCCTATCGGTAAATATATATATATATATATATATATATATATATATATATATATATATATATATATATATATATATCAAACAAAGCCAAATAACGAAATGAAAACTGTACTACAAGTTTGAAACACACACTACGGTGTCTTACACTCCAATTTATTATCACAACCACTAAACAACAACCCTATTTTTCCCTTGAGGTTTAGAGTTCTAACCCATTAGAACTTCCCTGAATTGAAGTCGGTCTTAGTAGTCGAAAAACGTTGCTTGAATTAAGTTAAAATCAATAAGTAAAAATTCATTATCACCGCAATGAATAATTCACACATACGGACGGCAAAGCGACCCAAGAAACACTAAGCATTAAATGTCTCTTAGATGTTAATTAAACATAAATATAAACATGAATATATTGATATCCTAAGCGAGGCCAATTGTTAAAAGCGTCAGCGTCAGACGGAATCAGATCAGATGTCGTAGGGTGAAAGGTGCCGCTGGGTTTGTTAGTAGCTTCCATAAGAGGAGGTTTTCTTTTCGTTTTATTTTTATTTTCCCTATAGTGGTTACTCAGCTTTCATTAGAGGACTATTTATTTGAGTTTCATTTTTAATTGCTCTATGTACTGTCGTAAGTTGGGGATATGGTACAAAGTGTTGACTTTGATATATATTTTCAGAAGATGGTCAGTCCTGTTGGCTGGGCTTTTATTTAGATATTTTTATTTAGATAAGAGTGATCTTGAAATGTATTTGAAACTATTTATGCTAACAATAAAAGGCAATATGCATCAGGAAAGCTGAAGGTTTTGGTGTTGAAATAAAGCTAAAGAGATTTACTATAAAAATAAGATAAAAATACTTCTGTGAACATAGGTTATCCCATTTTGAGATCAGTTATAATAATAAAAATAATAATAAGCGTAGAACTTTTATTCTAAGAGAAGAAGATCAGAAAAACTCTCGTGAGCAACAGACTTGGAAAATGACCAGATGGGGAAATCTAGAAGACGGAAGCTGGATGCGAGATTTCACTGAGTCTGGATTATTATTGAATGTCCCTTTGATGATTGGATGGAATGTGCCCGAACGTTTACATCGCTCTCTCTCTCTCTCTCTCTCTGAAATACCACGAGTCTTTATATAATTCCGAGTCTGGTATTGCATCGCACTGATTGAAGATTAGACGAATGTGTTTTCATAGATATCCTCCAAGTTCAGTCGACAAATGAACGGACTCTCTAGTTTATGAACATAACTGGAAAAAATTTAAGTATGTTGTTTTTAATTTATCAAAAAGTTGTATAACTTTTAACCTCAAAATTATGTACCTATATTATACTGTTTCTCTAATATTGCAGTTGATATATTGACAATAAAAAGTTTTACATCCAAACTTTTCAGTCACGTTTCACTGCCATTTTTTAATCATGATTGTTTCGTCCCAATGCTAAGACTAATAAGCATTTAAATATTCCTTATAATAAAGTGTTAGAAATAATAAACAACAAAATTGAAGCAATCTAGAGACTTTCTCTTAATTGCATCTCAGATGTATATTGTGTAATTACAGGAATCTTCAAACTAAGCCCATTACCAATTGACCAAGACTAATAATACAACTAAAAGAAAATAGTAGCAAACGGAATATAATTTGAGAAGCAAAATAAAGTTATTGAAAAGTTTTTGAAGTTCCTAGGTAAGCTGTTTCATTCCAACTGGTTATGTGTTGTGTTTGTACATGCAAGGTGAAGTAAAATTTGGATAAATATGCAAAGGGAGTTACTCTCGGAAAATTGAATTTTTAAAAAGGTTCCGAAGCTCAGGTGAATGATTATCTCGAGAGCTTTGCTGGCGTGGATGATTGATGGGGAGTCTTACGGAAGAAAGGAAGACTGTGGGAGGTATTGGAAGCTAAATTGCATTCTATAGTAAAAGAATTTTAATCAGAATTTAATTTTCGTAACCACCAGTTTCTCTTCATTTTAGTTTTTATATAACTGCGGTTCCGAATAGCTCTTTTAATTTATTAATTTGTCTTTTTTCTTTTTAATGAGTGAAATCTCTTCTCTCTTTATTTCCCTTTACTTTCTCTTACTTCCTCCTAATGAACACCATATACTTTGGCCCCTGTGGGCTTGTTCCATGTGAATAGGTTTCATCTTCTGAATAATAATAATAATAATAATAATAATAATAATAATAATAATAGTATAATAATAATAATAGTAACTCGATTACATTTATGTATCAAAATTTCGTGTCTATGATAAACTAAAATCTTTCCATTTAACTTGAACATAATATTCTAACATTCCCTCAGCCTGCAAAATCTTGGATGTTATTCGAGACAGACCTTTATATATTTTGCCACGTAGGAGGGTAGTGCCGTCAGTGCACCTCACACAGTGCACTGTAGAAATTATTTAAGGTTCGTTGCAGCATCCCTTCGGCCCATAGCTGTAACCCCTTTCATTCCTTTTACTGTACTTCCGTTCACATTCTCTTTCTTCCATCTGACTTTCCTCAACTCTCTCCTAACAATTGTTTCATAGTGCAACTGCAAAAGGTTTTCCTCCTGTTACGCCTTTCAAACCTTTAAACCTTTAACTGTCAATTTCCATTTCGGCGCTGAATAACCTCATAGGTCCCAGCGCTTTGCCCTTGGCCTAAATTCTATACTCTATCAATTTATATATTTTGGCTGGTCCTCACAAAAGTCAGTTCAATATCGCTATTCATGTTCCTGTTGACTTTCCCCAAGAAGTTTCGCAGCCAGTGAGTGAAAGAGGGACCCTTTCATCCAGTCCCGCAGTAAAAGTTGTAACTTCCGTTTCTTGTTGACCTCTGCGTGTCTGAAAGAATCCGGTATGGTCCCGTTTCCAAAACGCTTGTTGATTGTATTTACGTTTTGCACGTTCTGCCACCTGAAGCAATTCAAAATTCATCCCCAAAAAGGACTCTCTGTCAGGCAAAGTCCCTGGCTAGAATGTTAATAGTAATTCTCGAACAAAAGTTACTTCCCGGTTTATAGGCTGACAGCTAAAAATGAAGCTTGAGAGAATGAAAAAAAAAGAAAGTCAAATACGGCGGTTTTTGCCTGAAAAATATGATAAAGTGTCTCTCCAAATATTCGGATCCGGTAGTCTGTTTTCTATAAAATGTGGCTTGGAAATCCAAAAGTGAATATAAGGAGAACAAAATATTGAAACAAATAATTGAATCTGCCTGTTCGGTAAGCCTCTGTATCTGTGGCTGTAATTGTTGTGTGACAGTTTTCAGAGGTGTTACATGGTTTATAAAATATTTGAAGCACTTGGAATATTATGCATCGTCCAAAATAAAGGGATTAAAATTTTCACACCCCACACAGAGAGAGAGAGAGAGAGAGAGAGAGAGAGAGAGAGAGAGAGAGAGAGAGAGAGAGAGAGAGAGATGAAATCAGTTTGTCGATTCAGAGGAAGATTGAGATGATCTTCAGGAAGAGTAAACATACTGGAGTGAGGTTTCGCTTTCACTGGAGGTTATATAAAGAGGGATGTGGATGATTTTTGACGCTTGATTTTTAATTGTGAGTTTTTGTTTTTGGAATATGAGCTTGTACGGATACGCGTCTGCCCAAAAAATCTCCCAGTCAAATGTTTTCCTTCAGAATATCTTCGTCGTTTTCTCCAAAGTCACTTAACGCATTGGGCAGAGTATTTAAGTACATACGTGTGTGTGTATATATATATATATATATATATATATATATATATATATATATATATATATATATATATATATATATATATATATATATATATATATATATATATATGATATATCTTTCATATATATGATATACATATATTACATATTATATTATTATTATTATTATTATTATTATTATTATTATTATTATTATTATTATTATTATTATTATTATTATTATTTATTTTTTTTTTATTTATTTACTTATTCTTTTTTTTGGGGGTCTATCACAGTCATCCCAATTCACTGGGTCGTTTTGATAGTATGGGGTTTCGGGTTGCGTCCTGTCTCTTTAGGAGTCCATCCACGCTGTTTCTAGTAGCACACTCTTCTGCGTGAGTCCTGAAGCTATTTCGGCATCTGGTTTTTCCAGATTCCTTTTCAGGGATCTTGGGATCGTGCCTAGTGTTCCTATGATTATGGGCAAAATTTCCACTGGCATATCCCATATCCTTCTTATTTCGATTTTCAGGTCTTGATACTTATCAATTTTTCTCTTTCTTTCTCATCTACTCTGGTGTCCCATGGTACTGCCACATCAATGAGTGATACTTTCTTCTTGATTTTGTCAATCAACGTATTTTTGCTGAAGATTTATTATGACAATTTATTTTATTGTAATTTCGTTGATTCTAATCCTTGTCGATTTTTCAGCCTGATGATGAGGTTTTACACCTCGAAAGCTTGTGTAATAAAGAATGTTCTTCCTGGTCTTGGCAATATTATTCATCATCAAGCTATATATATATATATATATATATATATATATATATATATATATATATATATATATATATATATATATATATATATATATATATATATATATATATATATATATATATATATATATATATATATATATATATATATATATATATATATATATATATATATATATATATATTCAATATATATATATAATAGATGAAACAATTTCAAATTAGATGAAACAACAAATTAGTTTGGAATAGGTTCTTGGATATCTACACGTATTAAAACCTAAAATAAAAACTACAAAAAAATTAGTAATAATAATTTTCCAGTATAATGATTTTGATTAGCTCCTTCCAGTGTGTTTAATTCCAGTTCACCTGAATACAGTCTCAGAGAATTAGAGGTTTTCTGAGACATTTTGGCCCAAGAGAAGTCTGTGTATAGATGACAGACTTGTCTTTGAAGAAGTCTCGAGAGCAAGTGGGTGTCTGTTGTCTGTGTATATTTAGAATAGTCAAACGATTATGTTGGATAAAAGAGAATGACACAGCTTCATTTTTGAAGCACGGGGAAAACATATAATTTTTCAAAATAGTTGAAAAGGCTCTATGTTAAAACGAGGATAATGAGCGTGATGTTTGTGAAATCAGCTGTAATTCTTGAAATAACATGAAACAGGAAATATCGTTAGTGTTTTACAAACAAACAAGAGGTCAAATATTTGTTTGTTTGACTGAAAAGTTTTCTTTGAAAAAGGCTAACTATTAACGATAAATCAAACCTTTCACTAGTCGTTCTTGGGAGCGAAGGAGACTTTTTCTTTTATAGTATGAGAAAGCATTCAGAATTCTACGTTCTATCTTTCTGGAACTAAATTTCCTTTTCTTGTGCATTTCTCACAAAGAGAAACGAAGTACAATATCTTTTTCCGATGGAGAACGGGGACCTCTCTACGTCCTGCTTTTACATTCGAGAACAACAAATATTTGACAGGAGACTAAAGTGGACAGGAATCTCGCTCAAATTTTGCACCTGAACTTGAACACTGAAATTGTGACTTAGATTTGCAATGAACATTATATATATATATATATATATATATATATATATATATATATATATATATATATATATATATATATATATATATATATATATATAATTGATATGAAAATAACTTGAAATTATTCTGTATGTGAATAATTGCGTGTCCTAACTACCCCCAATTTACCTGGGACTTGAAATATAAATAATTCAGTAGAAGTAAACAGGAGTTACTATTAACTCTGACGGAGAAAGGGGGGGGTGATGAAGGCAAACACTCCTTTCTTCATCTTAGACGAATTCCCATCATGTTCCTCTACAGTCTGACATTGCTGAGGAGGAAAAATGATTAAAAAAGTTAAGAAGCTTGTAATCTGTGAGGGATACTTAAACATGATTCAGAAATGTTACTATCAACAGTTGAAATATAAACAAATGGTTTTCAAACAAATATTGTGGAATGAAGTCTTCAGAAAATGTTGGCGTTTTCATACTTCTAATGCTATGAAAAAAAAAACCTTTATGACCACGGAAGTAAGTATTATTAACATTCACTGTAGGTATTACATTTTAAAGCGTCCCTTCGGGCCCTAGCTGCAACCCCTTTCATTCATTTTACTGCACCTCCGTTCATATTCTCTCCCTTCCGTCTTACTTTCCACCTCTCCTAACAATTGATTCATTGTGCAACTGCAAAAGCTTTTCCTTTCAAAGATTTTTACTGTCAATATCCCTTTGAGCGCTGAATGACCTCATCGTAGGTCCCAGCACTTGGCCTTTGGCTTAAATTCTATATTCGATTTGCAGTTAAAGTTCTGACAACAATGAACAAGCCGCACCCAACGCTCTTCTCTTCTGTGCCTTCTCTCGCTTTGCTGTGAGATATAGTCTTACTGTAGATGCGTAATACAGGTTGAACACAGGGTTCAGAAAAGGATTTTAACTCTACTGATCCTTACCGAGTTTTCGGTAACGGTTCCATGAATGTCCACTCAGGGTCGTCTCTTGTTCCCTCTAATGTTCCTTCTAATTTCCACTAGTGTTCAATGAAGAATTAGAGGAATTTATTTCTGGTGATAGAAATTCATTTCTCGATATAATGTGGTTCGGATTCCACAATAAGCTGTAGGTCCCGTTGGTAGGTAACCAATTGGTTCTTAGCCACTTAAAATAAGTCTAATCCTTCAGGCCAGCCCTAGGAGAGCTGTTAATCAGCTCAGTGGTCTGGTTAAACTAAGAATACTTAACTTTTCCACTAGTGTTCAAAGCACAGTTGATGTTTCAAACGGCTTTTTAAGGTTCTTTGCAGCGTCCCTCCAGCCCCTAACTGCAACTCCTTTCATACCTTTTACTGTACCTCCGTTCATATTCGCTTTCTTCCATTTTGCTTTCCACCCTCTCCTAACAATTGTTTCATAGTGTAACTGCAATAGGTTTTCCTCCTGTTACACTTTTCAAATCCATTTTGCTCTTAATTTCCGTTTCAGCGCTGAATGACCTCATAGGTCCCAGCGCTTGGCCTCTGGCCTAAATTGTATATTCCATTCCATTGCTATGGCTTCCATGGAAATTGTTAAGGATTCCTATAATTTTCATTTCACCTATACGCCAAACTTTGAATTGCAAATAATATATAGAGAGTAATGCCCAAAATAATATGTGTAGAGGAAGTAGAAGGCAGCGAATGGGTTGGAAAATGGGTATGTAAATGTATTTAATGAAATATGGAAAGGACAGGAAAGAGAGCAGATGTTTACAGGACACCATTAGAGCTGGGTAAAATGGAAACATGATATTATCAACTGCAGCAGAAACACATTGGTGAGATAAGAAGGCCCATTAATGTGCTCAGCAAACTTGGAATAAATCGTATGTCCATAATTTATGTATATGAAGCATAAAATGAATTGATACAAATATCATGATAAAATTGAAAATATTAATTCAACTAACTGAATCTGCTAAAACATTAAATCATCTACAATGCTGCCAAAATCATTTTAAATCAATCATCGAATACACATTTGTTCATCTACTTCAGTTTGATGTTAACAGAGACATTTCTCTCTAGAATAATGGCCACCAAGCTTTTGAACCCAGATTTCCATTACTAAATGAATGGCATGCATTCAGTGAATATATATTGAGTGATATTATTTATAAATATCATGGAAGCATCATTTATAATACATTTGTTATTAGTGGATGAAACTGCATAGTTATGAGAAGGTAAAAAGGAACATATGAGTATGATTATTACGGATTGCAGAGCGTATGCAACATATTAATGTTATCAGTTTCCCTGCTCCCTTGAGCTGAGAATGCTCTGCCTGAAAGTGTTGCTTACCCCCGAGAGATGGTCCCAGGAAATGAAGTTATTCCTGCAAAATCCTCTTGCATAAAGATCTGGATACTTAACACCTTGGGCGAGAAGGTTTGGCGTGGTCTTGCTTATTTAGATGCCTGGAAATATATTTTCCCCCCGAAATGGTCTCAGGAAATGAAGTTTTCGTACAAAATTCTTTTATAGAAAGATCAGGATATTCAGTAAATTGCGCGAGATTGCAATAGCAGTAATTGATTTCAACTGCAAACCTGAGTTTCTCAGAAGAGCTGTACCAATCGAGGAAAATGAACTCTGCAAAACCATTAATCCGCAAACTATTTACAAAGCCAAAGTTTTCGATACGATTCCAGAAAGTCATGAGACCAGAATCAGTGTTGTGGAACTACTTCTTACTTTACCTGGAAGACATTACACCTTCTAATTACCGAGTAATGGCGGTCGTTGTGCTGAAGTATTCGACGATTTGCAGGAAAAGTCAGACCGTGATGGCCTTGTTTCTCTCACGGAGAGAGAGAGAGAGAGAGAGAGAGAGAGAGAGAGAGAGAGAGAGAGAGAGAGAGAGAGAGAGAGAGAGTGGCTAATTCAGTCTCTGTGGTATTGTTCGTTAGAAGTATAAAAGATGTTTAGTATTTTAGTCTTTTTTTGTTACTTTGCAGTAATAGGAAACTTATCACCTCAATCTAGTATATATATATATATATATATATATATATATATATATATATATATATATATATATATATATATATATATATATATATATATATATATATATATATATATATATATAGTTACGTGGGTCATTCGGCTAATGAGTTTAATAATTAGTTAGATTTATATCACACTGCTTTACTGAAGACCAACATAATTCTGTCAGTTAAGGCTAAAATTAACTCTAAAGGACAGATACTGAACATATTTGGTCGCCAGCTGAAACTAGTATAACTAAGAACAGAGGTCTATTTCATAACCACATGAATTAATTCAGCAAACTTACTGGAAAACCAGTTTCAACAAAAGTAAAACAAAATGAAATGGATTATTTACAGGAGCTAACAGCAGCTCAGAATATTAGTCCTAGTTACGGCAAATACCTTAATGCTAGATAGAAATTAATGCAACAGATTTATGTGCCTCACATCAGGCATTTAACTGCACGGAATGTCAAATTGAGGCTTCTTGGTACTGATGATGCAGATTCTCCTCCAAGAGATATGGTTTGTTCAGGCCCAAATCATACACACTTCTGGAAAAGATGTATTCAGATAACAATCTTGCACTACAGAAACTTTCACTTGTCATTATTTAATCACAAGGGGATGATTCTTATGTCAAGAATAATACTTTTAACACTATGGAGGATAAGTTAAAATTTGACAAGGAAAATGAGAGTTGCAGTCGAAGGCAAAGAGAACTAGGGGTAATTGTCAAAATCAGACTTATCACTGGTTGAGCTAATACAGTGATCAGTTGCATAAGATTCCTTGGTCCGTTTGGAATAACAATTTTCTCCCTTGTGTTGAACAAAGGGGGAGAGAGAAAGGCATCTCAGAGAGAGAGAGAGAGAGGGCTCACTCGCCCTGCTGTGAGGATATCTACTAAGAGTCTGTCGACACTGGGGTAGCTTCAGGCTGTTTGCTTCAAAACTCCTCCTGCCCAGGGACTGTCCTGAAATGTCAATAGACTCGCCAGTACACAGGTCACAGAAAAGTGGGTTTTAAGAACAGTATAACTAAGGTCTGGCCTAGCAAAACTGTATCCCCTCTATAACTTCTATTAGTTTAAAATTCCCACTCTTAGACGGTTGGCGAACTTAGTTTGAAAACAACTGCTTCCCTCTAACCTTTTCTCACGTGAAGAATCTATATTCTTCCTAGCTTTAAATAGAAAATTAATTCTATTCTACTAAGAGGCAAGGAAGAGAGGTCAAACAGTGAATATTTATAATAATATACACATATAAATACATACACACACACACACACACACACATATATATATATATATATATATATATATATATATATATATATATATATATATATACATATACATGTATATACATACATATAAACAGTATATATTAAAAAATAGCTATTTGCAAAAGATAACATTTTCAAACACCTGAACTGAGAGGAACACCGTCCAGGTGTTCGAAAGTGTTTGCTTTTATCTTTTGCAAACAATAGAGAATATTGTTATAAATATGGAGTTTTAACTTACAGCAATTTTACAACGACATTGTGAATTTCTAAGCAGGACGAGAATCGATGTTATTTGGGCATTCCTGAAACCGATATCATTCGAGTGACCATATCAGCTGCAATTTACAGAAGAAAAAATATTGGTGATTCAATAATTACATCAAACGCAGTTTCTGCTAATTGCTTCATCAGGTAAAGCACCTTTGAGGTAATTACTGATTTTGTAAAGGAGCAATCGAGGGCTGTTATGATACTGTGATTATTCTTGTCAACTGTCGCTGATATAAACACAAACTATTGCGTTCATTTCCTCGAGTCTGCATCGGCTTCGTAGTTTCGTTCAAACAGAAAACCCATTTCCAATCCCTGACACTAAAGTTTGATAAGTCTTTGTCTCGGGGACACAAAGTTCCTCAAATACCTTCTGAGTTGGAAATGGAATTCTCCAAAATTCGAAATCACTTCAAAACGTCAATTAAGTATATAAGGGTGATCCTGACTTTCAGTATTCGGAAATTGTGGATAAATTAATTAATGGGTAATTTTCTGAAAATGTGAAAGAATTACGGAGGAGTTTTCGGAAAATGTGAATGAATTACAGGGTATATTTTAAATATGAATGAATTATGGAGTAGCTTTCGGAAAATTTGAATGAATCGAGTAGTTGTTTTACAGATGACTTTCCTGTTTACTCTATGGCTTGTCACTTTATTTTCAAGTTATTTTCTTCACAATGATCAGTTATATTCTTAAAGGAATTATCTCAGAATAATAATAAAGGAATATGCACTCCAAGATGCCTGTTGGAACTGACTTTAAAAAAAGTTTTGAGAAATTACCTTATAAAAGCATTCATGTAATCTTATTTTAATGATGCTTCCAACTTAATTCAAGTTCCTCATGAAATATTTCCAGAGTGAAATAAAAAAAATAAAAAAAAACAAAAAGCAGTTTCATGTTGGTGTGATATGTTAAGGTGGTCAACTGGTGCTCTTCCACGCACGAGCACCAGAGGAAGTTTCCCAAAAAGCTTTTTGTGGCGGAGTTTTGTCAGGACTAATTTGCAGATCTCCTCTACTTACGCAGGGGAACCCCGTAGTGGGGGATGCCGTCAGTGCACCTCATGCGGTGTACTGTGGGCATTACTTAAGGGTCTTTGCAGCGTCCCTTCGGGCCCTAGCTGCAACCTCTTTCATTCCTTTTACTGTACATCCGTTCATATTCTCGTTCTTCTCTTCCATCACCCTGTATAACAATTGTTTTATAGCGCAACTGCTTTGAGGTTTTCTCCTGTTCCACCTGTAAAACCTTTATACTCTTAGTTTCCCTTTCAGCACTGAATGACCTCACAGGTCCCAGTGCTTGGCCTTGGCCTAAATTCTGCATTCTATTCTACGCCAGTAACAGCAACAACAGCAAATGGAAAATGGAAGGAGCAACAGACATAGAATAAATCTCAGACTGACGAGGATTTTGCTTCCGGGAAATTCCCAGTTCATTTTTAGACTCGTTTCTGAAATGTTCCTTCCAGAGAAGCCAGGAAAGGACGGATTTCCCTTTTGTGGATTTGTCGGAATAATAATTCTGGTTGTGCGTCGTCATATGGGACTGTGTTTAAACACAGAGTTTCTTTGCTGTTGCCTATGGAACAAGGAACTGATTTTTCTTGAATGAAAATTACATGTTGGTACCTGTTACTTTCATTTTCATCAAGCGAAGTTGCAGTGAATCACTACCCTCATCCAATTCTCCTTCTATTTTAGTAAATTACTTACATTTTTATTTATTAATTCGTTCATTTATTTTTTCTTTGTTAATAATTGATCTTTTCTTTCTGTATTTCCTTTTGCCTTCTGTTGCTTCTTTCTGATGAACACCATATTCTTCGGAAGCCGCCTCAATTTCAAGTCAATGGCCCCTAAATAATAATAATAATAATAATAATTAATAATTGTCCCATTGAATAGGGTTGAATATTCTGAATAATTATTTTAATAATTTTTCTATTTTACTTTTGCAATAATAATAATAATAATAATAACAATAATAATAATAATATTAGTGCAAATTGATCTATACATGATTTTCAGCTAGTTCCTTCAAATCTGTTTTGATTTTTGTTTTAGGCGATAAATTTTGTCTATTCATAAATACGTCTATTTATAGAAAATGGCTACTTTTAGATTGTAATTACAAAGCATGAATATAAATATATTCAATATTCAAATGAACAGTAATACAATAACTTACAAATGTACGGTAGGTATGTGAAAATTATACAGGTCAGATGAACAGTCCTTTGACCTGAAAGAGCATTAAACTATTGTCATGTAAAATATATTGAAGGGTTTGGAAATCCGCTTTTTTTTTTTTTTTTTTTTTAATTTAGCAAATATTTAAAGTGTGTATTTGGTCGAGACTCAGAAAAATTGACATTTTTATTATACTTCACAAAATCCTAGATTATATAAGCAATTTCCATCATTGTGTTATGACACTTTTATTAAGGTTTGTTCGCGTTTTTCTCCCCACTTTTAATTATTCGTCTTCCGCCTGAATAGAAATGTCCACGCTCTGTGGCTCCCAAACAGCAATTATGCTTCCTGTATCAGCCTTTTCTCCTTTCCAAGATTATTCCGCCTAGTTCCATTCAAGTCTGTCTTATTTACTTATGTATGTATACACACACACATATAAGATATATAATATACACACATTAAATATACAAATATATATAAATATATATATATATATATATATATATATATAATATATATATATATATATATATATGATTATATATATATATATATATATTTATGTTATATATATAAATATATATTTATAGAAAATATATATATATATTATATATATATATATATATGAATATATATATATATATATAAAATGTATAGAGGAAAGAACTGAGAGAGAATCCGAACAGAATTAGATCCGTCAGATGATTACCAACTTCTGCCATTCGGGTGGAATTTGCAGGGACACCTATTGTAGGACTTAAAATCCCTTTAAGGGTCTCTCTCTCTCTTTTTTAATTTCAAATCTCTCTCTCTCTCTCTCTCTCTCTCTCTCTTTCTCCTCGGAGGAGTTCATTGGAATTGTGGGGTCATTTTGGCAAGGCCAAAATTGCTTCCGCCATGCAAAGAAAGATTCACGAATTATTGCGAGAGTCATTAAGGGAAATGGTCGCTCATCGTTGTGTAGTCGTCAATGTTTCGCGGTCAGTCAGAGATCCTCCTGTTTTCATGCTGGTTTTTCTTTAGCTGTGTGTGTGTGTGTGTGTGTGTGTGTGTGTGTGTATATTTGCAAGAGATGGACTGACAGACAAAGTCAGAACGAGGTAAGACTAATGATTCATTTTAGTTTATGATCAAATGCGTCATATATTTATATATATATATTTTTTTTTTTGATAGAGAGAGAGAGAGAGAGAAAGAACTGAGAGAGATGAGAGAGAGAATTAGAGAGAAGAATGAGGAATGAAAAAGTTTTCATTTTAGTTTATGATCATATATTTGATAGTGTGTCATTTTATAATCTTTTTATATGTCTTGTGTGTGTGTGTGTGTGTGTGTGTGAGAGAGAGAGAGAGAGAGAGCAAGAGAAAGAGAGAGAGAGAGAGAGAGAGAGGGGCTCAGGTTAATGATTCATTAAAGTTTATGATCATAGATCCGGTGCTTTTTTTTATAAGCTTTATTGTGTGTGTGCATGTGTGTGTGTGTGTGAGAGATGAGAGAGAGAGAGAGAGAGAGAGAGAGAGCAGAGAGAATGATTCATTAGAGGTTAATGATTTTATTTATGATCACACGTTAAATAGTGTTTCATTTTATAATTTTATTTTGTGTGTGTGTAGAGAGAGAGAGAGAGAGAGAGGTAAGGTTAATGATTCATTAAGGTTTATGATCATACGTTAAGCGGTGCTTCATTTTATAAGCTTTATTGCGTGTGTGTATGTGTGTGTGTGTGTAGAGAGAGAGAGAGAGAGAGAGAGAGAGAGAGAGAGAGAGAGAGTCGAGATTCGTCATGTTTTATCCTGGCTGAAGGTCCTTTTGAAAGAGCTGATTCTCTCTCTCTCTCTCTCTCTCTCTCTCTCCTCTGTATCGAATCCCTGCTCTTAATGAGAGCAAATCCTGAAGGGAAACGAATCCTTGTTTCGGGAAACCACCGCCTATTATCCCCCGGGGTTCCCAGGATCGATCTTTTAGCTCTTTTATTTTTCGTCTCAGAGGTCAAGAATAATTCCAAGTTTACTGAACGAAAGGAAAAATCAAGAAGCCAGCAAAACAAGACAATGATTTTTAACATATTTGATTTTTTTTTTTTTTTGCTATCGTCTCTCATGTCAAATCTTTCGATAAATTTACATTTGACGTAATTATGAATTTCTGCAGTATTGCTTCACTTCTTTTTTTTTTCTTTGTATAAATATGTTTTCTGATTCAATTGACATAGTAGAGAAGTCAAGAGAGATTTTTACATATTTTGAAATTCTCAATGGAAAGTTTTCTTGACAAAATCACATGTGTCCATTTGCTGACCCGCTGACAACACAAACGTCTCATTAAAAGACAAAATCAGAATCATGTGTTAATCTAAAAAACACGGAGGAAAGGAAAGAATCCTCAGGGTTTACAAGGCTTAAGAACTGGTGGGAAAAGAGGAATCATTATTATTAATCAACTTTTCAATATTAATATAATAAAGAGAAATATCAGTATTTATTGAAATATTAACTTATCAGATATCAAATTGAAACAAGGTTTTAGAAATTAGATAATTCCCTGAGGTGGATTATCAACCAGAATTATTCTGTCACTCAGATTTTGGTTAGTTGATTGGTTGATATCTTCTCTCTCTTTTCCTTCTTTCGCACATAAACATTTCAAGTTAATGAAGATTGCTAACCAAGTTAATAAGCTTTTAGTGTACTTAATAATAATAATAATAATAATAATAATAATAATAATAATAATAATAATATAATAATAATCCAACTCGAATATAAATATTTCAATAATTGTCCCAGAGAATGTATGTCAAAGGCGTAAATATTACAGCGATATTTTTCCCTGAATAATTACATTTCCTTTTCCAATATATTTACGTTACATAAATATATTCCCATATATTTATCATCTCAGTTCCCATGCATTTTTGTCGCATCACTAACTCAAATTTCATTCTTAGTCCGTTTTATGACCAAAATTTATAACCAAAACATTTTCACTTTCGCTTTGACCTGAACAGGAAGGCAAATGAGCAAAGGTACATTCCATTATGGTATTTATGGGGGCGAGGAAAATCGTAGCGGTAATATTCGTGGCAGGAAAATGGAAAATGTCATGTCACACTTTTTGTTAGCAATTCAGAACAAGCCATTCTTGAAAATTTAGGTGGGAATAATTATGCTGAATTATTTCAAGGCATCTGAGTTCATGAAGGAATAAGTGGAAACACGCAATTGATGTTCACGAGAAATTGTTAACAGATTGTGGTTTGCTAATTGACCTTGAGATTTATCAGAAAAGAGAGAGAGAGAGAGAGAGAGAGAGAGAGAGAGAGAGAGAGAGAGAGAGAGAAAGATGAAAATTGCATTTTGATGAATTGCATCTTTATTCTGAATCCACTTTCTCGTGATTATTTGGGAATGGCTTTCATCTTAATTTGTATTCAGTTCATATTTAATATTATATATCAATTTGAAGGGTATCCTGTTCAGCAAAGATAGTTTCAACAGAAAGAAAGAGACACAAAGGAGGCTGGTTTTGAGTGTAGGGAAGTCAGATTTCATCCTTCCATTCGACATTGAGAAAGAAAAATTAAATCTCTTCAATTTACAATCAAATGCATTTACGATTTTAAGATATTTGAAAATATTGAGGACTTTCCGTGATTAACCAGTGGACTTTCATCTCCTTTGGATCAAACGTCCTTTTTTACTTATTTACTTTATTCAGAGAGAGATCAAATTTTTTTCTCTTATTTTTCATTTATGAATCGGTTGGAATTCTTCTCTCTCTCTCTCTCTCTCTCTCTCTCTCTCTCTCTCAAATGCATCACACGATTTTAAGATATTTGAAACTATTGAATTGCCGTGTTTAACCAGTGATAACTTCCTCTCTCTCTCTCCCTCGATATTTTACTTATTTACTTTATTCACTTCAAATTTCTTTCTCTTATTTTTCATTTATGAATAAGGACTCTTCTCTCTCTCTCTCTCTCTCAAATGCATCACACGATTTTAAGATATTTGAAATTATTGAATTGCCGTGTTTAACCAGTGATAACTTCCCTTCTCTCTCTCCCTCGATATTTTATTTATTTTATTTATTTTACTTCAAATTTCTTTCTTTTATTTTTCATTTATGAATAGGGACTCTTAAAATCATCTTTCTCTCTCTCTCTCTCTCTGCGGATGCATAAATCATAACGGCAAAGAAAGTTTTTATCTCGATTGTCTGGTTGTCACAGTCAGTGTCAAGAAGTCAGAAAATATGCAGCGGTATTTTATGAAGGCCTCCCACACTGAATGAGAGTTTCTCTCCTCACGGGACGCGGGATTTACAGTTATTTTCAATTTTCTCTCTCTCTCTCTCTTTCATTCTCTCTTAATCATTCCAGAATGGACCAAATAGCAGATAATGCAGGCAACAGCTAAACAATGCCCAAAGAAATATAAATTAGAAGGAAAAATTTTTTCAGGGAAAAAGTAGCATCAGAATTTTAGTGGTGCTTTTTGGTAGTAGTGCTGCTGTTCATTACACTCTGGTGTCAGTAATTTGCAATATGTGGTAATTCTACAGGCACGTGCGAGTTGGGTGCAAAATTTAACCATAATTCCACTGAGAAAAAGGCCGTATATAATTTTTTGGGGGCTAGATAAGAAAACATACCATATACTTTTTTTTACTCAAAGATTTTTTCTTTAAGATAACCCAAATCTTATATTCTGTATTCAGAGTTTGTTATTTGCATCAGCAGGTATAATTGTTATACATTTAATATTTTTCGAATAAACTGGAACTGATATCAACAGAGTGACAAATAATAAGTAAAAAAAATTGACCCACATATTTTTAGGAAAGTTCTCTCAGGGGGATAAATATGCGTCAGGATTTCAAACGATCGTTGATGAGAGAGAAAGAATAAACATTTTATAAGGAAAACGAGTGTTTTCCTCCCCATTCTCCCTCCCTCCAAATTAGTAATAACTCCTGTTCGCTTTTACTGAATTGTTTATCTCTCGAGTTTCAGGTAAATTGGGCATAGTTAGGACACTTAATTATTCACATAAAGCACAATATCAAGTTACTCTTAAATCTTCTTTGTGTGTTTATATGTTCATTGTTGATATAGTTTATAATATCCATGTTCAAGCACTGGTGTATGATTTGAGCGAGATTCCTATTCATTCTTTGGCCTTTCTCTCAAAATTGGCAGGAAGACAGGCCTTCCCTTTACTCCTTGAGCCTTTAGGCACGGGAAAGTAATTCTTTCGGAAATACCAGTAGGCCTAATCTCCCCGGAAAATATATTTATTAACTCTTATCACCTAACATACAAGCGAACATACCGTGTTTAAAACCCCTTATCAGATAACTAACATGGCGTTTGCTTATTCAGTAAATTTTTTCGTCAAAGCTCTTTCCTGAGAACCTTAACTGGATTGTACTTTAATTTCCTTTGATAAATCACGGAAAATGTTTCAGAAAAATTTCTCTCAGAACGAGAAAATGTTAGATGACCCCAGAGAGTCGAAATAAATAACAGTCAAAATGCAATAAGAAAGCTTATTATAAATAAAATAATAATGTAAAGAACTTCCTTTATTCCAGCATAGCTAGCGTTGTGTCGACTACAATTTTATTCCTGTTCGTTGGGTTTCAAATTAATACAACTCTCTTTGTATCTACATATATGAAATGGTTGCTATAACGAAATCATCAGCTGAATGTATTTTCAGGACAAACGCCTTTTCTCCGGGAACGAATATTGGCCATTCAGTTTGGGTCATTCCACTTCATTTTTAGTCAATTGTAAAGTATTTGTTCTTTTCGGATGTAAATGCAGGACGTGGAGTGGTCCCCTGTTCTCCAATAGAAATAAGTTATTGCGTTTTGTTTCTCTAAGTGAAAAATACACTTGACTTGAGAATTTAGCCCTGAAAGGTGGAATATATGACGCTGGATGCTTTCTCACAGTATATAAGAATAAAATTCTCCTTCACTTTACAGAATGGTATATGAAAGATTTGCTCTGCTTTTTACAAAATGTTGATTAGGGTTTTGTGCAGAAAATTTAGAATCTTATTAATATGGCCATAAGTTTCAAGTCTATAGTTATAAAATGAAATTTTATTCTTCAAATCGTTTCACATAACACTTTGACATATCGACAGGCGCTGCCTTTTGTCACATTGTATTTGATGCGCATCAACATCTGATTTTATGTTTCCTGAACTTTGGTCCGTCCTCAGCAAGGTAAAGTATCTCAAACTTGTCTTACGTTTCGTCATTCCTAGAAATCTTTTGATCCCAATAATATCAAAATGGAAATAGTATGAGAACGTTTTTGAATTATTAGTTTTCATTTGAGAGGCCTTTTTGGTAAAGAGCAAGTTTCCAAATCTACCAGGCTCTTATATAAGGGAAAAAATACTGAGGACTATACAGAAATTGCAACAATTTCCCAGAATCACTGTCTGATTTTTTCATTCATTGTATTCATCCTTTACCCCATTTTATTTTGTTTAATTAAAACACTTTTGCTCCCTAAAACTTAATATTTTCTGTTCTTCATGGCACAGAAAGTTTTTATTTCCTTTTTTCCTGTTTTATTTTGTAAAAGGTTCTTAAAAGAAAAAATATTTTTAGAGCCTAATTTCATCTTGATTTTTAGTCACATTTATTTTTTTATTTGTTTCTGCAAAAGTAACAATGATTTCCTGTTTTATACTATGCCAAAAATTACACTTAATTCTAATCAGGATCAGTTTAATTCCTTCAACATTTCTGCAGGCCTTCGTGATTCCCATTATACAACCACTTCACCTATTTTTAATACTTTATGTTTTCCTTCAGCTACAAAAAAAAAACGAAGGCATGCCACCCTCTTTTAACCAAAACATTCCTTTGTCTTCTCTGAATATAGACAGACAACAGACACCCATTTTGCTCTCGAGACTTCAAAGTCAAGTGTGTCATCTATACACAGAATTCTCGAGCCAAAATGTCTCTGAAACCTGACGAAGGACATCAGTTTTCATGGAGGTTTTGAAGCGAGAGTAATCATACACATTCTCGCCTGGGTGAGACTTTCGTTCTCAGACAACCTCTTGTTCTCTGAGACTGTAAACTGGAACCAAAATTACACGAATGCTCTAATCAAGGAACTAATCAGAATCATCATACTAGTAATCCCCGTAGGGGGTTAGTGCTGTCAGTGCACCTCACGCATTGCACAGTAGGCATTACTTGAAGTTCTTTGCAGCTTCCCTTCCACTGCCCATAGCTGCAACATTTTTCATTCCTTTTACTGTACCTTCGTTCACATTCTCTCTCTTCCATCTTACTTTCCCCAACCCTCTCCTAACAATTGTTTCATAGTGCAACTACAAAAGGTTCTCATCCTCCTGTTACACCTTCCAAACCTCCTTTTCTCTCAATTTCCATTTCAAAAAGAGTAAGGTTTGGAATTCCAGTAAAACTAGAAAGCGCCATTCAGTAACCTAAAATATAGCTTTGATTCTTGGTAACGTGGCTTCTTGACAGTATTACAGAAAATATCTCTCTCTCTCTCTCTCTCTCTCTCTCTCTCTCTCTCTCTCTCTCTCTCTCTCTCTCTCTGCGGGACGCATAAATTATAACGGCAAAGGAAGTTCTAATCTCGTCAGTCTTGTTTTCATAGTCAATGCAAGCAGTCAGAAACTCTCTCTCTCTCTCTCTCTCTCTCTCTCTCTCTCTCTCTCTCTCTCTCTCTCTCTCTCTGGAAGTTGCCTGGCGTTACCTGTTTCATTTTACGTTTGTCAGACACAACAACATGAGATTTTGTGAAGTCTTGGAGCAGTAAGGTTTACCCGTGAATAAACATAGCCATGACAAACTCCATTCATAGTATTCTCATCTGTAATGGATGCCAAGGGGAAATTATTGTACCTCGGCCGTGCCAGACCTTCCTCCCACAGAATTTGCAAAGCAGCAACGATAGATTTTTTGGGGTAATAGACGAAGGGAGAAATGGATTATCTTGAAAGTAGAATAGGATATTCATTACAATTGGGAAAATACACTTTTTTCCAATATAATTACACTGATAATTATCGTACTAAATTTTGCGCCTTTGTTCGGGAGTTAGTGAAGAAAAAAATTCGGACGAAATTAGGAGAATGTTCCTTGATGTTCCGGAAATGTTAGGGATATTGTAAACATGTCACTTTGACCTTTAGAATTCGTACAAAGCTTTTTCCATAGATTTTTCAATTATGAATTTTTTGAATAATATTTATGATATGCACTGGGGAAATATTTTTATTTTTCATTATACATATATATATATATATATATATATATATATATATATATATATATATATATATATATATATATATACATATATATATATATATATATATATATATATATATATATATATATATATATATATATATACACATACATACAGTATATACATGTGTATGTTTACTGTGTTCCTTTGTGAAAAACAGAGCAAAACCAACCGATTTATTTAAGTTAGATGTTATTCAGCCGTATTCTCTCATTCAGAACTTTTGATTTTTCATCAGCCTTTGCAGTTTCTGTCCAATCTCACCAATCAGTTCCTAGACCATTTGCAAACACCAACTTTCCCAAAGCTTTGTTCATTCATCACTTGTCCTTCCACTTGTCCCATTTTTCTGTCTGAATTTCGACAGTAAAGCTCAAACAGAATTTAAGCTTTGCGAATTTTAAACGTTCTGACGAAATAAATGTGGTGGGGACATTTTAACACCTGGGAAACTCTGAAGGGTTGGTCTTTTTGCGGTCAAATGTTTAAATGCTTCAATGCCCCTTCTCTGTAATGGATACTGAGGGAAATTATCGTACCTCCGCCATGCCAAACCTTACTCCCAAAGAATTTGCTAAGGAAAAAACTGAATCTCTTGGGCGTGAAATATGGTTTTCGCATCATTTATTAAAATGAGTTTATTATAATTTTATTACGTTATTTTTTTACTTATTTTGGTGTGGTTATTCGGGGATTCACAAAGAAAAGTTTAGAAGAAATGGGAGGAAACTGCTCTATCATTTCAGATATATAAGAAATATCGTCAAAAATTCATTTTAGCCAAAAGAATTCGTAAAATGTCTGAATGAATTTTCATTTATAAATTTCGGGAATAATGCCTGTGACAAGTACTGAAGGAATATTTGAATTTCGTAGGCGAAGAAATTCCGGGAACAAACATGAGGTGCTCTTGGAAAAAAATAACGCATGTGACTGCTGTCTTTAAGCGTAGCAATGAACAACTTTAACTCAGACAAATGTTTCCGACCAATAGACTTACTCGTGAAATGACAAGTCAGCCATTACGACCATCTGGAGGATGATACAATAAAGTGTCCTCTAAATCGGTCAGTCACTTCACGGCAACTCTGCTGCCTGCCACGTTCAATGACCTAGATGTTGTGACGCCAGTTTTAATGGCCATAAATCAATCAATCAATCAACCTGCTGCCCAGGGTGGCACCCCTCCCACACACCGCTGTGGTTGCTTTCTAGGTCGACAACTTGTCCTAAAGTCTAGAAGGAGAGTATCGAGACTTTCGTGTGCGACTGTACGATAATCATTACTTATGGGAAGCTGAAGTCAGGGACAAAGTCTTGCATACGAGTGCAGTCTTCAATATTTTTTTTTTCTGAGACACCCGGTCAGTCAGTCATTCTAGCCTCTCTCAGGTACCCAGTCAAGATGTGGTGGACTAGCCTCGAACAGACAGTGAGCCAAGTGCTGGTTTCAATTCAGAAATTCATATTTTGTTTCATAAACAATAAATACTGACTTTCTTTATTTGACATCATTAATTCTATTAAACACAAAGTAAAAAATGCCTCTTTTATATGGCATCACATTTGGAGAGCGATTGAAGGGTGCCCATGTGCTGGCATCCCTGATTATAATATGTTTGTTGGTAGCCATGATGAAATAAAATACATTTACACACACACACACACACATATATATATATATATATATATATATATATATGTCATTTTCAGTGAAATGAATGACATATTCACCTGATTCACCAGTGAAATGAAGCGGAGTTTCAATGCAGAATTGCAATGTAGAAATCATTGCAGAATTGCACTAAAGTGAAAATAAATGCACAATTGCATTGAAGTGAAAATCTATGTTGAAGTGCATTGCAGTGGCAATGAATGCAGAAGGGCAGCGAAGTGGATATCAACGCAGAAGTGCATTGAAGTGTTAATCAGTGCAGAAGTGCATTGAAGTGAAAATCAATGCAGAAGTGTATAGAAGTGGAAATCAATGCAGAAGTGCATTGAAATGAAAATCAATGCAGAAGTGCAGTGAAGGAGCAATTAATGCAGAAGTGCACTGAAGTGGCAGTCAATGCAGAAGTGCACTGAAGTGACAATCAGTGCAGAGGTGTATTGAAGTGACAATCAATGCAGATGTGCATTGACGTGGAAATCAATGCAGAACTGCATTTAAGTAGAAACCAATGTAGAAGTGCTTTGAAGTGGAAACCAAAGGACAAGTGCATTGAAGTGAAAATCATTGCAGAAGTGCACTGAAGTGGTAATCAATGCAGAACTGGATTAAAGTGGAAATCAACGAAGAAATGCATTGAAGTGGAAATCAATGCAGAAGTGCACTGAAGTGGAAACTAGTGCAGAAGTGCATTGAAGTAGAAATCAATGCAGAAGTGCTTTGAAGTGAAAATCAATAGACAAGTGCATTGAAGTTTCAATCAATGCAGAAGTGAAGTGAAGTGGAAATCAATGTAGAAGTACACTGAAGTGGAAATCAGTGCACAAAGGCATTAAAATGCAGAAGTGCAGTGTAAAGCAAATCAATGCAGAAGAGCACTGAAGTGGTATTCAACGCACAAGTGCACTGAAATAGAAATAAATGAACAAGTGCATTGAAGTGGAAATCGATGCACAAGTGCATTGAAGAGGAAATCAACGAACAAGTGCATTGAGGTGGAAATCAATCACAAGTAAATTGAAGTGGAAATCAATATACAAGTGCACTGAAGTGGAAATCAATGCATAAGTGCATTGAACTGGAAGTGGAAATCAGTGCACACATGCATTGAAGCGGAAATCAATGCAGAAGTGCAGTGAAGTGCAAATCAATGCATAAGTGCAGTGAAGTGGATATCAACGCAGAAGTGAATTGAACTGAAGTTGAATAATTGAAGAAGTGCATTGACATGGAAATCAGTTCAGAAGTGAATTGAACTGGAAATCAATTCAGAAGTGAATTAAAGTGGAAATCAATTCAGAAGTGAATTGAATTGGAAAGCAATGCGGAAGTGCATTGAAGTGGAAATCAATGCAGAAGTGTATTGAAGTGGAAATCAATGCAGAAGTGCATTGAAATGAAAATCATTGCAGAAGTGCATTGAAATGGAAATCATTGCAGGAGTCCATTGAAATGGAAATCAATGCAGAAATGCATTGAAATGGAAATCAATGCAAAAGTGCATTGAAGTGGAAATCAGTGCAGAAGTGAATTGAAATACAAGTCAATGCAGAAGTGCATTGAAGTGTAAATCATTGCAGAAGTTCATTGAAGTGAAAATCAATGCAGAAATGCATTGAAGTGGAAATCATTGCAGAAGTGCATTGAAATGGAAATCATTGCAGAAGTGCATGGAAGTGGAAATCAATGCAGAATTGCATTGCAGTGGAAATAAGTGCAGACATGCATTGAAATGGAAATCATGCAGAAGAGCATTGAAGTATAGCCAATGCAGAGGTGCGTTGAAGGGGAAATCAATGTAGAATAGCAATGAAGTGAAAATCAGTGCTGAAGTGCATTGAAGTGGAAATACAGAAGAGAAGTGAAGTGTGAATGTGCAATGAAGTGGATGTGTAATGACATTGAATTGCAATGCAAATTGCATTTCTGCATGCTTGTCCTTTTCACATCAATAAGTTGTGTGTTACATCTTCACTTCAATCTATATACAAATATATAAAAATAAATAAATAAATATGTGTGTATATATATATATATATATATATATATATATATATATATATATATATATATATATATATATATACTAAACCCTTATCAAAAAGATGTATTGGCAGCCCTGATCAAAAGTGATATTTGTCAGTAGCCCTAATCAAAAAGGACATGTTGGCACCTTGATTCACAGGGACATGTTGGTAACCCTAATCAGACTAATTACGTTGGTAGCCCTGATTGCTAAGGACATGTTGGCACCCCTGATAAAAGCATAATGTTGGTAGCCCTGATCAGGAACTGCCTGTTTGAGGCTAGTCCACCGCTGGTTGATTGGGTTCCTCCTCCTGTGCAAGGGTAGACTGACTGACCGACAGGGTGGCAAAAAAAAAAAAAAAAATAAGGCCATCAAAGACTGCATTCGTCTGCTGGACTTGACCTTGACTTCAGCTTCCCATAAATAGTGATCATTGCTCTTGTCTCAAGTACAGTCAGAGTCATAAGTAGTGCCTCTGCCATGCCTGACCTTCCTCCCAATGGATTTGCTCAGGAGGAACATTTAAAGATCTTTTGGGTTTGAAACAGAGAGACCATTTGAATCTCTTGGGTGAGAAATGTGGTTTCCGCATCATCTGGTGAAATGGATTTATTATAATTTGATTATGCTATTTTGTTATTTATTTTGGTGTGCTCATTCGGGAATTCATAAAGAAAATAATTTGAACGAAATGAGAGGAAACTTGTTTATCATTACTGAAATATAAGAAATGTGGTCCAATGTTTGTTGATTCATTTGCATTTATGAATTTTGGGTATAATAACTGTGCACACAACTCTGAGGGAATATTTGAATTTTGGAGGCTAAGAAACTCTGGGAACAAATGGCTGCTATCTAGAAGAGGCTGCGATCTTAGGCTTTCTTTGCGCTGTAAAATGATGAATATTTTATTCTTTTCATGAAAATGGAAAACAAACCAGAGTGTATGTATGTATGTATTTATGCATGTAAGTATATACATATATACATATATATATATATACTGTCTATATATATACAAGTATGTATATATGTATGTATGTATATATATATATATATATATATATATATATATATATATATATATATATATATATATATATATATATATATATATATATATATATATATATATATATATATATATATATATATATATATATATATATATATATATATAAATTCTTCAAGATCTTCGCTCCAGAAGAAGCTTTTATCTCACTCCCTCCCCCTCACCCCTTCCCACCCTCTATAGACCACCCCACGCCCTTCCCAAACCAGCCCATCCTCTCATTACCTTCCTTTACAAACCCTCATTATTCCAACATTAAATTCGAATTAGGCGTAATGCAGCGCCAAGTGGCGGCGAAACTAAAGTATTCTCGAGACAGAGAAAAGGAATGGGAGGGAAATTGTGCTCTCAGAAGTTTCATAAAAAACCTTCATATTATTGAATTTCGCTTCTTTTGAAAGCAGACACCTTTTCTTAATTCTTCAATCTTAAATTCATTACTGAGAATATGAACGGAGGTACAGTAAAAGGAATGAAAGGGGTTGCAGCTTGGTGCCATGGGAGGGACGCTGCAAAAACCTTAAGTAATGCCTACAGTGCACCGCATGAGGTGCACCGACGGCACTACCTCCCTACGGAGGTTAAAATATTGGCCAAGAAGTTTGTTTGAGAAAATTATTGAAATTTTCTGTGCCCTATACAGTAAGCAATTGAACCTGGGCTTATTTAGAATTGCCTTGATCAGTCTATGAGAAAAGCTTTCTTTTGTAGAAAGCTACATTCACTTTCACCAAGACATTATATTTACTTTCTACAGGTGCTCTCGCTATTTCCTGACTACCTGACTTTTGGGGAAAGGTACAAAGTCTGTCTTTCCGAAACTCTCGGCATCAGCTCGATTTTATGCGAAAATTCTTAAAGGCAACTTAGCATTTTATTTTCGAAAACCTTTCATTCTCTCTCTCATACAAGGGATGTAGATGATACATTACGGCAATAACATACCATCATCTCTCTCTCTCTCATAAGAGATGTGAATTAATATTAGTGCAGGTAGCATACCCTCAAACTCTCTCTCTCTCTCTCTCATATGAGATTTGTATTAATATTACTGCAAATAACATACCATCAAACTTTTTTTTTCTCTCTCTCTCTCTCCTTAGATGCACGGGCTTAAGTAACTATGCTCGTTACAGGTTCTGGAAGAAACCGAATAGAATTTCTATCTCCATTTCACACTGATGATGTTGGACAGCGTTTAATACAAGTTCCCCTTTGCATGATTACTAATTGGAACATTCGAGAAACGGGGGGAGTGATAATATTCTCTCGCCTCAGAGTATTCCAGAATATTACAGATAAGAGTGAAGGCTTTCACTGAAATTCGTTTAAACACATGGGAAATTTCGGATATTAACTTTCTGCTAGTTTTGGAGGGACTCATAAATGGATAAATGGAATTATGTTGAATTTATTAAATTATTATTATTATTATTATTATTATTATTATTATTATTATATTGATAAGAAAATCACGATATCATAATAAACTTATGTGATAAAAATCCACAATTTTTTAAATAAATTTTATTAATGCGCAAGAGATAAAATTTTTATTATTATTATTATTATTATTATTATTATTATTATTATTATTATTATTATTATTATTATTATTATTATTATTACTGAATGATATTCAAAGATCCTTTAAGAATTAGGGGAGGGCATCGCCTAGTTTTCCTTAGCACCTGAAATCTGCAACATTCTCTCAGATCAATTTCCCCTGAAAATGTTAAATTCACACTCAGGAGCCTTTTCGCTCTTCGACGGGAGAGGCGCTTGGGATAATATTGGCTTTGTTTCAAGTTTGGTCTCTCTCTCTCTCTCTCTCTCTCTCTCTCTCTCTCTCTCTCTCTCTCTCTCTCTCGTTCATATGGGAAGTGAATTATCATTATTGTCTATCTGTGACATACCATCAAACATTTTCTCTCTCTCTCTCTCAAGATTTTTGAAATATCGGTCAACAAATAGTCTCTCTCTCTCTCTCTCTCTCTCGGCCGTTTGCTTGCCTTTCTGCATTGCTACGTTCCGTTGTTGCTCTCTCTCTCTCTCTCTCTCTCTCTCTCTCTCTCTCTCTCTCTCTCTCTCTGTTGCGTTTCTGCTGCCTGACTGAGTCAGGTTGTATCTGCTACTTCAGCTGATAAGGGAAATGAAACTTGCAAGACACCCAACGAGCGAGATATGACTTTGAGTTATCGAACAACCAATGACACGCGTTTGCTATATATCAATACACATTACATTAAACTTATTTTTTTTTTATTCAGCTCCATTCTACTCACATTCGTCCCGTTGGAGGGTACTGCCACCAATGCACCGCGTGGCATTACTTAAGGCTCTTTACAGCGTCCCTTCAGCCCCCTAGCTGCAACCCCTTTTATCCTTTTTACTGTGCCTCTGTTCATATTCTCCTTCTTCCATGTTACTTTCCTCAACCCTCTCCTAACAGTTGTTTCATAGTTCCACTTCAAAAGATTTTCCTCCTGTTACACCTTTCGAACCTTTTTAATCTGTTTCCTTTCAACGCTGAATGATTCCATAGGTCCCAGCGCTTAGACTCTGGCCTAAATTTTATATTCCAACTCCAAGTTATCTTGACGTTCGTGTCTAATTCTTTGAAGATCTAAGGTTTTCAATTAAAATTAAGGGTTCATTTGGGCTTAATTTCCCTAATTCTCGACTACTAAGGTTTGCTTGAAGTTCGGGCAAATCTTCAGGTTGTTTGGAGGTATTTCCTCAGCTAGAACCAAGTTAGATGTACAAACTCGCCTTACACAGAGTAAAAAACAATGAGTAAGATAATTATGCGCCATTATGTAACTGCAGAAAAAAGACGTTACCTAACTAACATAATGATTTCTGAGCTCTTAGGATGCCGGAAAAGATTTGGGATCTCTCCGACTGACAGGCTGCAAGATGAGGGCATTAGGAACCTAGCTGGATTAGCGAAGATTACTGATATAAGATAGTGTAGACTGAGATGGTTTGGACATGTTAGGAGACCTGCCGGACTGGCAAAGATTAATGATATAATATGAGAGTCTAGACCAAGATGGTCTGGACATGTTAGGAGACTTGCCTGTGTGGCAGAGATTACTGATATGCTAAGATAGTCGAGACTGAGATGGTCTGGACATGTTAGGAAACTTGCCAGATTGGCAAAGATTATTAATATGATAAGAGAGTTTGGACTGAGATGGTCTGGATGTGTTAGGAGACCTGCCAGTGTGGCAAAGATTACTAATATGATAAGACAGTCTAAAGCAAGATGGTTTGAGCATGTGGTGAGGATGGGTGAGGAAGAAGGAATAAAGAGAGCTTAGTTGGTACCTGTCAAGGGAAGAAGGTCATGAGAGAAGCAAAGGATTAAATGTTGTTATAAATTGAGGGAGAATCAGGAGAAGAAGGCATCAGTGGAGGAAGATGCTTTTGATAGGAATAATTGAAGATGATGCTTTAAGGCAACCGACCCCTTAGCTTATTCTTCTAATATTTTCTGATTAATTGAATTAGAATATACAATTAATCAGTATCACTCGTGGTAATTACCAGAACTACACTTTGAGTCATTTGAACAAATTCTGAGAGTATATTCGTTGATTAGCTATAACCAATTTTTCATTAATATTAGTTTTAACTTTCCACTAATCAAATGGCAAAGAAAGATCTGTTTACAATGAGGTAATGTCTTATGTTATTAATTATCAATGATCAATTATTTAAAAATTATAAAGAAGGTTTCCGTATCAAGAAACATAAGAGATAAATAAATGATAAATTGGAAATGAGACTGTTCTTAATGTTTATACCATTAATGTTGACCAGAAATCGTTTCTGTGAACTTTCAAAATACAAAATAACTAATATTAACGTCACTTGATAATTATCGATAATTTTTTAACCATTTTCAGTTTTTCTGTAAAAGAAACTCCTGAGATGGCTATTTGTCTGTCCGTCCACACTTTCGTCTGTCCGCCCTCAGATCTTAGAAACTACTGAGGCTAGAGGGCTGCATATTGGTATGTTGATCATCCACCCTCCAATCATCAAACAGACCAAATCGCAGCCATACAGGTTCAGTAGTTTTTATTTGATTTAAGGTTAAAGTTAGCCATGACCGTGCGTCTGGCACCGCTATAGGTGTCAACAATGCAGCCACCACCGGCCGTGGCTGAAAGTTTCATGGGCCACAGCTGAGAGTTTCATACAGCATTGTAAGCTGTACAATCTGTAAAACAAGATTTATTTAATGCCCACTGGATGTATAATGAGACATAGAGTAACACTTTCACAAACTCAATGTTTTTTTTCTTATTTTTTCTATAACGAAGTCTCTCACCGAATAATTTTTCCCTTATACCTAACACTCCAATTTATATTATTATCATCTCAGGGAACAATAGATTTAAAAAGGTTGAATAAGAAATGTAAGATATTCTGAATAAGAATAACATTCCAAAAACCATCTATTCACCAAAGACAGTTTGCCGTGGCCTGCGTGAAATCAGAGTGAAATGGAATCAATCAAAACCTGCAGATATAAAAAGAGCATCTGTTTATTTAAGTAGCTCATTTGCATGAAATTTATACCAGAGATCAACGGGCATTCAGATATAATAAATGGGTTGCTGAGTGTTGTCCTCGCTTGTCATAATATTTATGAGTCTCACGTCAGGGTGGCGAGATTTTAACCAACAGAACATCATCCAAAACGCTGACGGAATATTGCACATGGAAATGTTAATATTGCATCCAGAGGATGACATCACATTTCACAATCGTATTTGTAACTGGCTGATGATCTCCCAAGGATAATGTTGTTATAAAGGATATTTATGAATCTGCAGGGGTCGTTGATACACACATATATATATCTATAATATATATATATATATATATATATATATATATATATATATATATATATATATATATATATATATATATATAAATATTTATACACATATAGATATACATTATATATATATACATATATATATATACACAGATATATATATATATATATATATATATATATATATATATATATATATATATATATATATATATATATACATACATATGATTCTACATCATTATACACCATGCATGAAACAATGACATTGTTAATCAACGAACTGACATCTCAAGTGAATAATTAACAGAGATTTCATTTAATTTTTGTTAAAGGATTTCCAGGCTTATTGAATAGGAATCTTTGAATTTTTAGAACGACTTTTTTCAAAACTTGTTTTATCCTTTTTAATTTTTTTAATTAAAAAAGGTAATTTTGTTAAAAAACTTGGTTAATATTGGTATGACTGTAAGGTTACTATATGTACAATGATGTATACAGAATGATATATACAGAAGGAATAATTAGCAAGCTCTTTGCAATACACGCTTACAGTCAATATGAATTTGAATAGAATATCCTAATGCAGTATCTGATTTTCTCTTCTATACAATTAAATTAAATCAGTCTTTGTTTTAAGTGTCTGTCAACATATCATCACAAGCAATGCTTGATTAGGTCGATCAACGTCATTCAGAATTTCCTCTTAGGGAATGTTCACCAATAAATGTTTCAGTCTCCCAAACGTTTACTCCTGTGTACAATTTACGCCTCTCACACACAACGCATATAAATATATACACTCTACACAGACACACACATATATATATAATATATATATATATATATATATATATATATATATATATATATATATATATATATATATATATCATTATATATATATATATATATATATATATATATATATATATATATATATATATATATATATATATATATATATATATATATATATATATATATATATATATATATATATATTAACTTTATCACATACACAATTGTTCTGTGCATTAGTAGAATTACTAAAAGGACCTCATTCAAACTGGATGGTATCTAATGGAGTTTTTATTCAAAAAGTTACAAGCTTTCTTGGACAAACAGTCCACATTATCAAGTATCCATACAATGAGCAAACGCAGAGTCCGGCTGTATTTATATCTGTGTGCTGGGTACTTTTAATCCTATAATCGCCTAGCTCTTCCTGTGTGACCTCCACCCTCTCTTGACCTTGGTCTTTCTCTGATCCCTGGTACCAGATGTCCGTTTTCCGTGCGTTCTCTTGCGTTTTTCTTCGTTTCCTTGCTACTGTGGAGTATACGATTTTTCTAGATATGCTGTCTTCAAAGCCGTTTCGGTGTTCCTGCCATCGTGTTGTTGGCGCAAGTTATGAAGGCGTTCTCTACAACCAGTCTGGATGTTTTGTTGGTGTTCCTGTACAGAAAACTCATATTTTCCCAGTCTATTCTGTGATCATTTTCCCAACAGTGTTTGGCAACTGCCGACGTCTGATTATAATGCCTTATGTTCTGCAGATGTTGTTTGCTTCGCTCTTTACACGATTTGCCAGTTTCGCCATAGTACCCTTCTTCACAGTCTAGACACGCTGCCATATAAGCCCCCTCTAATCTCTTCCCCCTCTACCGACTTTTTGTTTCTAACTATTTTATTCCTAATGGTGTTTTTGTAGCTGCCTATCAATTTGAAATTATTTAGCTTCCTGTTGATGGGTGCAATAGAGTTGTTGTCCGGAACTGTAATTATTTTCTTTCCTACCAAATGTTCCTTTTCAATCCTTTCCTCTCCCCAAAATAGTTTTTCCTTGCTTTGATATGTGCCCACTCCCACCAATACTTAGGGTAGCCTAATCTCCTAAAACTCTCCCTCAGGTAATCCAACTCTTCGTCTAAAAATTCGGGACTGCAAATCCTATAAGCCCTGATGGCCAACCCTGTCATTAATCCTATTTTTATTTCTTTCCTATGACTGGAGAACCTATGTATGTATGAATTGGTGTGTGTCTTCTTCCTATATACCTTGAATTTTAAATTTTAAATAATCTCCTAAAACTCTCCCTCAGGTAATTGCAAATCCTATAAGCCCTGAGGTCATTAACATCCAAGAAAGTATGAATCTTCCTATATCTTGAATTTTAAATTCTCCCCTACCCCTTGACCAGGACATCAAGAAAGGAATTTCTCCTTCCTTCTCTTCTTCTAATGTGAACTTGATGTGTTCATTTAGTTTATTTATGTTTTCTAAAACTTGTGTAGATCTTCCTTTCTCCCTTGTAAATGATCAAGATGTCATCCACGTATCTTACCCATTTTACGATATTTAAGTTCCCTTTATTTACTTTGCCCACCTCTTCCTTTTCAAACCATTCCATAAAGATATTAGCTAGAATTGGTGAAAGACTTGAACCCATGGCCACGCCATTTTTTTGTATATAATGGTTTTCGCCCCACTTGAAAACATTAACGCTGAGGGCCGCTGTTAGCATTTTTATTAAAACGTCATGATCTATGTCGCATGTATAGACCCCCTCCTCCATATTCTTTTTTATTATTTCCATCGTCGTCTTTACTGGTACGTTAGTGAACAGGAAGTTACATCCAAACTTGCAAATTTGCAGTCTTTTACGTTAATTTTGGATAATTCGTCTATCAGGTTCATGTTATGTTTTAAATGCCCTTCGGATACTAAGCCTACCCATTTTCCCATTATGTCGGAAAGAAATTTCTCCAGCCTCCTCTGCGGTGATCTCGTCCATGCCACGATCGGTCTTAGCGGGCACCCTTCCTTGTGGATCTTAGGGCTACCATAAATATATGGGATCTCTGGACTTTCCACTGATTTTACTCTATGTTCTAATTCTTTTCTTTTGGTTTGTCGTGGATTTTGTCAACGCTTCCCTTACTTCTTTGTTAAAATTGCACTGTACCCCTAATGTCCGGTTTTTTGTTGCAAGCCTCATATGTGTTTTCATCGTTTAACAGTTGTTCTAACTTATTCTCGTATTCTGCGGCGTCCAAGGGGGCGGTTGTAGTAATGAAGTTTTAGGAGATTAGGCTACCCTAAGTATTGGTGGAGGCACATATCAAAGCAAGGAAAAACTATTTTGGGAGAGGGAAAGGATTGAAAAGGAACATTTGTAGGAAAGAAAATAATTACAGTTCCGGACAACAACTCTATTGCACCCATCAACAGGAAGCTAAATAATTTCAAATTGATAGGCAGCTACAAAAACACCATTAGGAATAAAATAGTTAGAAACAAAAAGTCGGTAGAGGGGAAGAGATTAGAGGGGGTTATATGGCAGCGTGTCTAGACTGTGAAGAAGGGTACTATGGCGAAACTGGCAAATCGTGTAAAGAGCGGCAAACAACATCTGCAGAACATAAGGCATTATAATCAGACGTCGGCAGTTGCCAAACACTGTTGGGAAAATGATCACAGAATAGACTGGGAAAATATGAGTTTTCTGTACAGGAACACCAACAAAACATCTAGACTGGTTGTAGAGAACGCCTTCATAACTTGCGCCAACAACACGATGGCAGGGAACACCGGAAACGGCTTTGAAGACAGCATATCTAGAAAAATCGTATACTCCACAGTAGCAAGGAAACGAAGAAAAAACGCAAGAGAACGCACGGAAAACGGACACCTGGAACCAGGGATCAGAGAAAGACCAAGGTCAAGAGAGGGTGGAGGTCACACAGGAAGAGCTAGGCGATTATAGGATTAAAAGTACCCAGCACACAGATATAAATACAGCCGGACTATACGTTTGCTCATTGTACCGGATACTTGATAATGTGGACTGTTTGTCCAAGAAAGCTTGTAACTTTTGAATAAAAACTCCATTAGATACCATCCAGTTTGAATGAGGTCCTTTTAGTATATATATATATATATATATATATATATATATATATATATATATATATATATATATATATATATGTATGTATATATATATATATATATATATATATATATATATATATATATATATATATATATATATATATATATATATATATATATATATATAATTGATTTACGTAATAGACATAATTCTCATTAGCATTCTGGTTGGTTTCAGTGAAAGTGAAACTTAATGTTTCGTGGATATTAACCTGACTGCAAATGAGTTAATGAGTTTCAGGTTAATGATACGTAAAAAAATAGTGGGAAATCCAATGAAGAGGCAGGCGTAATTATAATCGTATATTAAAATGAAATGAGTGAGGGAGCTATTGTTACGCAGGACTGAAGTATTGTTTTAGTGTTTCCACAGAAGAACTTATAATGGCGACAGTATGTATAGGACATTCGAGAATTAAGAGGGCATTGTTGCTATTAGAATTATATATATATATATATATATATATATATATATATATATATATATATATATATATATATATATATATATATATATATATATATACTATATATATGAGAATGCTCAACCATCATTCAGCAACGTGAATGTGGCAGTGATCACTGGTCCTTCTTTTTTTCAGGAGCCACCTGCTGTTAGTGTAAACAGCTTTCATATTGACTAATATAATAATAATAATAATAATAATAATAATAATAATAATATTCCTTCTCTCTCTCTCTCTCTCTCTCTCTCTCTCTCTCTCTCTCTCTCTCTCTCTCTCTCTCTCTCTCTCTCTCTCTTACCTCCACTTCATCCCCTTTCGTGAAAGAAGTCCTTTGAGAAAAAGAAGCTGTTGACAATCGCCTTCTTTGGATCCGTCCTGAGAAATGACCTTCTGGGCCTCAGAAGAAGAAGAAGAAGAAGAAGAAGAAGAAGAAGAAGAAGAAGAAGAAGAAGAAGAAGTTATTACGGCCTTGCTATGAAGGCATCTGGGACCTTTCATTGAGGAAGACTTCCTCCATTCGCTTTATTGTCGAGCGAATGGCTCCTCCTCCTTTCTTCCGGAGCTCTTTGGAGAAATGGCGAGACCTTTTTGGTGAAATGCTCATTGAAGGTCAGCGGAGGTGGGAATTGACCTCTGTCGGAAGTGAGCTGCGACCTGTGATCTTTTTGGGCTTGGGGTGACCTGCACACGTCATTGGTCTCGGTTATCAATGTCGCTTTTGGGGGTCTGGTCTTTTTGATAAATAACGAAGATCTTATATTACAGCCTGCACTTGAATATTTTCCTGACATCTTATAGCTAAAAGAAATTCCACGTAGTTCCTAACCTAAACTAACCAATACTTTGTACTTAACATTCTATATAAGAGATATATGATATCTAAAAATATGGCACATCTAAAATGATAGCATTAGCAAAAATAATCATATGGCAGCTGGTAAGACCATGCGTACGCTGTGTTGAGGTGTTACTCCATTGGTTGACGTGCAGACATTTGGAAAATGCTATATAATCACTGGTTAGGTCTACCAGAAAGTTGCTGACTGCATTCGACCTGTTTGTGATGTGTGTGTGTGTGTGTGTGTGTATGATAATTCGCCGATGTGGGTTTCTGACGCGTTTTACCGAATTTTGGACGCACCGTAAGAAAAACATTTCTGCTAAAACCACAGGAACTATTTGTTTAGGTTTTTGTTGACATTGACGAGCATCGAAAAATCTGAAACCTCTCTCTCTCTCTCTCTCTCTCTCTCTCTCTCTCTCTCTCTCTCTCTCTCTATATATATATATATATATATATATATATATATATATATATATATATATATATATATATATATATATTTACGTTTTTCCTGCAATTTTAGTTTGAAATATGCTCTGTGAGACAGGTAGCAACGATTTGAGGTAATTTAGCCTTGTGATTCTGACTTCGTGGGTCCAGGAAAACGTAAAAAGAGGAAAACAAAGGAGAATTTCATGTGAGCATAGGGCTCTTGTTACTGAGGGAAATATTACGTAAAACACGTGGGCAAATTTCAAGGAGTGTATTTACATAAATGACATCAGTACAGAAAGAGGAACTCAAGTAGATTTCTGATCCTGAAGGGGATTCCCAAAACAGGATTGAATGAAACTGGGGATTCAGACACAGTCCGAGAAGCTTCCACGAAATAGGGTCCCTCTGAAATGAGAGATATGCACATTATACGCCAGTACTGAAAATAGACAAAAGAATAATGAATTCGAAGCTGCACTGAGGGTGCCAAAGGACTTCGATGGAGTAATAAAGACTTAATACTGCCGATGCAAGAGGCGCACGGACATTAGACAAGGGATTCGTTGATTAATGGCGCTCACTTCAAATAAATGTTACAAGGACAAAGCGTGACTGAATGGTGGTTTTCCAGGGTACATTACCGTAAGACAGGTGTGGTTCCAACGTAGAAAAGTGGTCCGTGGATGACTTGCGATTTCCGAGGGCGAGTTCTTCCACATGTTAGGATGCAAGGGAACGGCGATGGGGACTTCTCGAAGAAGGGCAACGCGCGGAAATTTAACGAAGGGCCGGGCGATTCTTGAGGGGCATCCGGCAGGTAAACGGTAAAGCGAGCATGTGGCTTGCGGTCGAAGGGCACGAAGAGAAAGTATACTTTGGAAAGGGCCACGTGGTTAGCTAAGGACACTGCCAAGGGCAGGTGGCTTGGTCCTTCTTCACTCCCTGACTTTCACCCCGCGTGTGTGAGAGAGACGCCTCGTGTGTTCTGCTTTTATTTCCTCCTATGGGGCAGGGGGTGTTGAATCATCTTCCAGCTGATGCCCGCAGGGGAGTTTTGCCTGTAAGAACCCACCAGACAGAGATCACTTTTGCTTTGAAGCAAGATGTTTGGAAAGGAGTGGCTTTTAATCTTTTAAACCCTTGTATTCTGACTGTGCTAAGTCGATAGACAGATGGTCTATCGATCGGGAGGCTGGCAGTAAATGAAACAACAATACAACCAACAACAACAAAAGAGGGGGAGGCAATTTGCTAGGGAATTCTTGCTAATCATAATAATATATATATATATATAGTTACATATTTGCCTTTGATTCTTACTTGATTCTGGGCGGCAACGAATAATCGCAGGGAGTTCTTTACGTTATCAAGAAAATCTACTGTATTTTACTAAAACATCGAACTAAATAGACTGATTAAGGCCACTCCGTAGATGAGTAAATCAAGGAAACCTGTTGGCTTAGGGCCTTCTTCATGTGATGAAAGATTACGTAAACTCAAGGTTCTCTTAATTAATTCTATTTTTACATAATAAACACAGATCAGAAGAATGAAGAATAATGGGGCAGGCAATAACAGGGTCCTGCCAAATGGATGAATTCTACACAGGAGAAATATTCTACACCAGTGATGTCTTTCAACAGGGACATCACAGAGGGTAGATTAAAGGGTGGCATAAGGCCACTACACATGAGATAGAGCCAAGAGTGGTACCACAACCAAGGCCAATCTGTAAGAGGTGCAAGTCGTTACTTGCAAGAATAATAAGACGCTCAAGGGGAACTGAGGGAATGCACAAATGGTGCCAAATACCTCAGTTCAACACTAAATGCATAACTACGTTAACACTTGATGCTTCAACACAAGTTAATGAAGGTGATCGCACAATGGAAATAGAAAATAAAAAAGACAGAGAAATAACAGGATCATGACTTACTAAGAAAACTTATTCTGGTACATTACCTTTGTCAAGATGACGATGTCCTTGTCCAACAGGGGCGCCAGCGCTGGAGGGATGGAAATGAAGGGATGCCACTACAAAGAGTACTCGTTCGAACGTCGAGGTCGAACACATGGGGGAGTAAAAGGGACGGGCAGAAATAAGGACGTATGTCCTTGGTGGAGTTCTGAGCATTTCTCACTCTGACTGCTGTTGCATGGTCCACTTATAACCTCGGAGGATTATGCCTTGGCACCCAGGTAGGTGGAGCAAAGGTCAATCTCCGCCTCGTGTTCTGTAGCATTATGCACGTGGGGCATTCCCGCACGGCAGGGCGGCCAGAGGACTTTCTCTTTTTGGCTCCTCCCCTTCCGGTCGTCAGACGCCGGTTAGGAATTTGCATCTTCGGAGGCCAAACCTAGAAACAAGAATCTTAGGCAGCCATTTTGGAGAGAGAGAGAGAGAGAGAGAGAGAGAGAGAGAGAGAGAGAGAGAGAGAGAGAGAGAGAGAGAGTGATGATTAGGCTTACCCATATAGGGAAAGGAGAGAATTGGTGAAGGGGCGAATGAACCCCCAGAGTTCTTTCTATTTAAGACATAATTAAAATGAATTGTATTCTCTATCGGTTGCGTTATTGTGTTAAACGGGCGAGGTTGCTTGGAAAGAAGTTCCTTCGTTGAAATATAAATATATGAATTAAATGTTAGAATAAAACCATCCACTCACGAGAGAGAGAGAGAGAGAGAGAGAGAGAGAGAGAGAGAGAGAGAGAGAGAGAGAGATATTTGTTGATTGAGCTGCGTCAGCGTTTATGCAATGAGTCTGCAACAGCATCCATCCAGAATGCAAAAAGAGGCCTTTTTACAACAGAGTGAGTTTCCATCTCCTCTCTGGAGAAGAAGAAGAAGAAGAAGAAGAAGCAGCAGCCATGATTATTTACTTCATGGCCTGAAACCATTCCACGGAATAAGCTCTGGCGGTGGATTCGTGGCTCCGTTTTCGCTTACTCTGGGAAAAGAGAATTTTAGTCTTCGAATAAAAGGAGTCCTGCCTGATTTCAACTGGTTTCATGGTTTACTATTTGAAGAGAAAATGGTGAACTGGTTCTGTTCTGCATCAAGTTACTCATTAATATAAAGATTATTTAGTGTCCTTGAGAAATGACGGGAAGAATGCTTAATTTGCTCACTTTACGAAAATGTCATGAAGTGTTTCTTACTTTTTATTTGTCTAAAATTATAGACTGGTACTGAAAAGACAATACATATATATATATATATATATATATATATATATATATATATATATATATATATATATATATATATATATATATATATATATATATATATATCTGTGTGTGTGTGTGTGTAGATAGATAGATATGTAGATAGATATATAGATAGACAGACATAAGCAAGTACTTCTTAGTGTTACTCTCATGTTTTCAAAGATTAAATATTCATGAATATGCAAGAACATATTCTTGGAACCAAAGTGAGGAGGCAGCGTCCGGGTATTTCAGAAGCCTCCTCTCAGCCTCATAAGAACCACTACCTTCATTTTGTGGGAAAAAAAAAAAAATACAGAAAAAATGTTTGGAGATAATTTGCATAAGCATCTTTTAAGTTTATGGTCATAGAGATTTTACATGATTTCCAGAGGCTTTATTAATTTTTTTTTTTTTGCTCCTAATAATATTTGGAGAAGAATTTTAAAGCCTGAGAATTTTTTTGGATTGATAAGGCAGGTTGAAAATGCTTATTATTTGGAGAATAATTTTACACAATTAGGTAATTTTTTTTGATAAATTATAACATACGATGAACATACAAATCAATGTTGTTCATATTTTCACTCTTAATCTTAGTCATTAATTTTTCAGTATGAAAACTACGATAACAAAAATACCTTTAAATAACTTAGAGATCTAATTTATTGAATTTGAATTCATTTAAACTTAGAAGCTCTAAGCCAATATACACCTCATGGCACAATCCTTCTTAAATAAAAATAAATTCTTTAAATTGCATTGAAAAAATACATTTATCTACATTATGTAATGCAGCCTTTTTCACATTTGTCAGGAGATATCGATTCCTTTTTTTTTTTTTTTTTTTGCAATAAAACAGCTTTATGGAGATTTACTGTTCCACTAACAACGATATCCTATTTCATTAAAGCAGCATACCAAATATATCTAACAAAATATGGCTTAATTGTGTCTGTTTCATGAATATAACTGGTTATGGAACGACTCGAACTCTGTCAGCCATACTGATTTAATGGTATTATTTTCTGTCCATTATTTGAGTCGAATTTCATAAAAAAAAGGTCACATTCCTCACACCGCTGGAGTGGAACAGCCTCCTTCTGAATATGTCGTGCAATTGGAACTTCAGAAGTTCAAGCGAAGATGCAATGCATTAATACCCTAATACTATTCTGCATGTATTTTAATAATTTACTTAAATCTTTATCTATTTATCTATTAATCTGTTGATTTATTTTTCTTTTGTAATTAGTGGTCTCTTCTTTCTGTATTTCCCTTTACCTTCTGTTACTTCCGTCCAACGAACACCATATTATTCTTTGGAAGCTTGAATTTCAAGTCACTGGCCCTTTTGGTAGGCAGCAAGCCATGAGAATAGGGTTCTGAGAAGAAGAAAAAAGAAGAAGAGGAGGAGGAGGAGGAGGAGGAGGAGGAGGAGGAGGAGGAGGAGGAGGAGGAGGAGGAGGAGGAGGAGGAGGAGCTACTTAACGTTATTCTCAGTTTTTCTTTCTCCGACTAAGCCAAACGAATATTTAATGAGGCCTTACTAGCAATAAGCTAGACACCTAAGCTTCCAAAGAATATTATGGTGCTCATTTGAAAGAAGTAACAAAAGGCAAAGAGAAATACAGAAAGAAGAGATCAGTTATAAGAAAAACAGATACATTAACAAATTAATAAATAAGTAAATAAAAATGTAAGTAAATTATTAGAATAGAAGGAGAATTGTATTATGGTAGTAGCAGAGAGTGAAAGTAAAAGGAGTAATTGGATTTTGTCCAATGTTTTGGGTTAAAAAACCCAAAATGACTAAAACCATGCGGAGAAAAATATTAACAATTTGACCAAAATGGTGAAAAACTATATATATATATATATATATATATATATATATATATATATATATATATATATATATATATATATATATATATATATATATATATATATATATATATATATATATATATATATATATATATATATATATATATATAATGTGTGTGAGTGAGTGTGTGTGTATGCATACATGTACTGTATGTATGTGTATGTATATATATAATCCTAAACAACAAGCGCATGTTGATTTCAAAGAACACTGCGGCATTCATTTCATGAATCACTTCTATCATTATTTTAAGTGCTTAATGTGACTTCTAATCTAAAAAAAAAAAAAAAAAGGTCTAAATGTTTTAAAATATTTTCGTAACCTTTATTACTGACATCTACTCAGAAAGAGATTTAGTCGCAAAATCGCTGAAATACCAAAGCTGCCTTTTAGCACATAAAAGGTTTTTTCTTAAATTAGACAAATGTAAGAATTATATTGAATAAATACTCGTACGGAAACTGGAGAAATTAGATCACCAAATTGACTAAAATGTCACAGAATAAAAATGTTCCCCGTAGTGGGGCAGTGCGGTCAGTGCACCTCACGTGGTGCACTGTAGGCATTACTTAAGGGTCTTTGCAGCTTCCTTCCATGGCCCCCTACCTGCAACCTCTTTTATCCCTTTTACTGGACCTCCACTCATATTCTCTCTCTTCCATCTGCCTTTCCACCCTCTCCTAACAACTGTTTCATAGCGCAACTGCAAAAGGTTTTCCTCCTGTTACGCCTTTCAACCTTTCTACTGTCAGTTTCCCTTTCAGCGCTGAATGACCTCATAGGTCTCAGCGCTTGGCCATTGGCCCAAATTCTATATTCTATTCTGTTAAAAAAGATGTTGAATTGATTCTGCTGGAAGTAATGATGGCAAAGAAGAGAGTATGCACAGTCTATAAACAAGGGCTTTTTGCTAACAGAGAAATATCACAACTATTTAACGCAAAAACATAGTCAGAAATAAAGAGAAAATGAAATAGAATCTGCTGGACATAATGACGACAAAGAACCCAGTATACATGTTGAGTATACAAGGGTATTTTTTCTACAGAGAAGCATGGATATAACATGTATTGAATGCCAAAACAGAATCAGAAATAAAGAGAAAAGGAATAGAAAAAATAGATCGTGAAAAACGAGCGAAATTATTCTGAACCCAAATGGAAACTGAGGAGCATTAAATGTCCATCGGAACTCCGAAGGTCTAGCTTCATTTGCATCGACGAGAGAAGCGTGAAAACTCTCAGAGAAAAAATAAATAGATAAAAAATAATAACAAAGTTCCAGTCAAGCTCATATCAGTCTTCATGAATCCGTTTTAGTTTATTTAAAGATTAAGGAGAAATATTTCTGTTCGGAATGGAGTGTCAAGTCTATACAACGAAGCTTTATTCTAGAGCTCGTGGAAAAAGAATTTTTCATTAGGGTTCGTTAGTACTGAGTTTAATTAGCATCATTTAAGACGAAGTTACAATCGATACTTAAACAGGTAATCTATTCCAGTTTTCACTCATTTACAAAGACGTTATTCATTGTACTGCCTTCAAGTCTTAGAATTGAACAACATTGAATTTTTCGTAGACGTCTGCCGAGAGTCGATGGACGTTATTCGCTGTTCCAGTAACGAAATCAGGCGCCGCTCTCGAAAGATTAACACTGTTATAACGTCAGAAAATGTAACAAAATATGGACCTTTCAATGAGTGGCTAGATATTAATTAAAAATAAATCTCTGAATATCATCTCTTTACTGTCACGAAGCCTCACTGAGGATAAATTAAGAATATGCAGAAAAAGACAAAATAGATTTTGGGGAGACAGTCTCTGTTGGTATCAGCTGAGGTAATTAACTGCCCAGTATGAACGTAGAAGAGAAAAGAATTATGTGGAGAGATGAGAACACTGATATAAAATGAACTCGAATGATGCAACCACCCAATGAGCAGGATATTATTATTATTATTATTATTATTATTATTATTATTATTATTATTATTATTATTAGATGGGAACGGACCTTCTCTTAAACATGAATCATGCAGTCACCCCATTAGCAGGATATTATTATTATTATTATTATTATTATTATTATTATTATTATTATTATTATTATTATTATTATTATTACTGGAAGGGAGCAGACCCTCTCTTAAACATGAATGATGCAGCCATCCCATTTGACAGGACATATTGAAGAGAGGGTCTACGTCCTTCCAATAATAATAATAATAATAATAATAATAATAATAATAATAATAACAGTATTATTATTATTATTATTATTATTATTAAGTGGGTGCAACAGGGGCATAAGAAACGCTGCAAACCACCTTTAGCAATGCCTACAGTGCACCTGACCGGAGGTGGTAGGTTAACAAATAAAAAACGGAAAATCACAGGCGTCTTTTACCGAGAGAAGGGGAATCAGAGACAAAGACAAATGAAATCAAATACAAAGAAAGAAAGAAAGAAAGAAAGAAGGTAGAAGCCATTAAAACAACGAAATGAATAATAAATGTCAAACAATAACTCGGACATGAAAAGACACATCGTTCATCCCCCGAATCGCTTTGAAAATCTAATCACGCGCCATTAGCGTAAGTGCTCTCTCTCTCTCTCTCTCTCTCTCTCTCTCTCTCTCTCCTGTTCAAGACAGCCGTTCGGGTTGTTTATTTTTAAATCCCGACTACAAAGGATTCAGTGTGGGGATCCTGCGAATGGAAGAAGAAGAAGAACAAGAAGAAGAAACGGTATTAATTTGGTGGTCGCAGATTAATTACTTGGGATTTCTGGGAGATTTAAAGGGTTCTGTTTGTAGAAAATAATACTGAAGGGGAGAAGCTGTATGGATTTGAAGAGAGAGAGAGAGAGAGAGAGAGAGAGAGAGAGAGAGAGAGAGAGAGAGAGAGAGAGAAGAAGAAGAAGAAGAAGAAGAAGAAGAAGAAGAAGAAGAAGGAGAGAGAGAGAGAGAGAGAGAGAGAGAGAGAGAGAGAGAGAGAGAGAGAGAAGAAGAAGAAGAAGAAGAAGAAGAAGAAGAAGAAGAAGAAGAAGAAGAGAGAGAGAGAGAGAGAGAGAGAGAGAGAGAGAGAGAAGAAGAAGAAGAAGAAGAAGAAGAAGAAGAAGGAGAGAGAGAGAGAGAGAGAGAGAGAGAGAGAGAGAGAGAGAAGAAGAAGAAGAAGAAGAAGAAGAAGAAGAGAGAGAGAGAGAGAGAGAGAGAGAGAGAGAGAGAGAGAGAGAGTGTGCATTTTTTAATTACCCATAGAGTATGGTATACCTGCAATGACAGTTTCATATCTCTATGAGCCGTCATCAAAAACAATCAATCTTGTGGGTTTAAGACTTTTTGAAACCCGAGTTGCCTTAAAGGTTTAAGCAGGAGGTATGTCAGGTGCAACAACATTCTGCCTTAACATTCTATATTTATATATTTATCTATTTTTTCTGGATGATCTTTCAATAATAAGTGATGCTCGCTATAAATGATAATGTAAAAATGTAGCTATTATTCAAAACAGAATATGGTTTATTTTATATTAAAGTTTTGTTTCTTTATATAAAAAATAAAGAAAATAAATAAGAAATACGTTGAAGAATAGATAAAAGCCATTTTGCTCTATTGAATTTTCATGGAATGAGAGAGAGAGAGAGAGAGAGAGAGAGAGAGAGAGAGAGAGAGAGAGAGAGAGAGAGAGAGACTCTGAAAGTACATAAGCTATATAATCTAATTACCCAAAGAGTAAGGTAAACCTGTAACAGCGTTTCCTATCATCTCTGAGAGAGAGAGAGAGAGAGAGAGAGAGAGAGAGAGAGAGAGAGAGAGAGAATTCTGAAAGCATCTCAAAATGGAGGCTGAACAGTTTTCAACAGAACCAACATTTTAGGGAAGGACTGAATCCACCACAGAGATATGTCAATGTTCACTGTTCCATTATGTATTTGAATCCTGAATAAATTCTAAAACAAAAATTTTACGAGTGTATATACAAATAACAAAAATTGATAAAGACATGAATATTGGAAAACAATAATAAACTTTACATTCGTAAATATCCATTTAAGGATTCATGATGTTTGATGAATTGTTCAGTCCAATCTTACATTTTTTATCACCTAGAATTAATTTATCGAAGCTGAGATGTTATGAATTTTTTTGTTACTGCTGTTTTCTTACTTAATTTAGGTATAATGAGAGAAACAATTCAGTGCCAAATGATTCATTTTGTCTATATTAAATGAGATTTATTTCAACAAAGAACTTTAAAAACCATCGTCAGTTTTTGCAAAGTTGTTATCAACTCCAAAATAGGTTTCTGTATCATTAAAAAGAATCTATTGTCAGTTCTCTTCAGTTCACATCACAGTATTGCTTTTGTGGACAAAACTCTTCCATGAGCAACAGAAAACAAAATAATTTTCAGATTTAAATTCAAAAGAGGCAGAATCATTTTACTCTTGGATTTATTGTCATTTGAATTCACGTTTCAATAGATTTGCGTCTCCGTCGAATCCGGATACATAATCGCCTTTTGGGATTTAGTTCAAAGTACTCTGGTTGATTGATTGAATGTCCGGATGTGGCTCACTTGATTGATGGATTAGTTGTGTGAAGAAGAGGGTGTGGGTTTACATACATAGATAGATACATACATACATATACATACATGCATACATTATATATATATATGTATATATACATATATACATATATGTTTATATGTGAATGTCTTTTACTCTAATACCAGAGTAAAATATGAAGATAAAAAGGCCCATAAGACAAATAGTGTTTTATGGTCCTTTTTATCTTCATATATATATATATATATATATATATATATATATATATATATATATATATATATATATATATATATAATATATATATATATATATATATATATATATATACATATATATATATATATATATATATATATATATGAAGATAAAAAGGCCCATAAAACACTATTTGTATCTATGAAAGCAAAATTAAAACCGTTTTTATGAAACAAGTCTTTTATAAACTGAAATTCTGGATGAAAACTAAAATAACTTGAACAAATGCTAAAGGCACGGCTTACGGGCATAGAGACTAAATTATGTTTATAATCTATGGGGATAAATGAAGAAAATTTAGTTAGTGTCTGTAAATGTTGGTTTTTTATTTTATCAAGACTCCGCTTTCCACGGGATAAATCAGTTGCATATATACATATATATATATATATATATATATATATATATATATATATATATATATATATATATATATATATATGTATATATATATATACATATATATATATATATATATAATATATATATATATATATATATATATATATATATATATATATATATATATATATATATATATATATATATATATATATATATATATATATGTGACTGATTTATCCTGTGGAAAGCGGAGTCTTGATAGAAAGAGTAAAACCAACATTTACAGGACGCACAACTAAATTTTCGTCATTCATCCCCATAGATTATAAACGTAATTTTGTCCTACCCTCGTAACCCGTGCCTTTAACATTTGTTCAAGCTATTTTAGTCTTCATTCAGAAATTCAGTTCATAAAAGAAATGCATCATAAAAGCGGTTTTAATGCTGCTTTCAGAGATACATACGTTGGTAAACAGCTAGAAAAGTTATTGTTCCCGAAAGTTTCTGTTTCAAACGCCAGAAAAGCGGTGCTACATTTTACTATGTTTTTCCATTGTAATAAGAGTTTTTCTGTTAACAATAGACTATTAAAACTCTTAAGAGAATTTTCTCACCACGTTAATGTCAGAGTAGTGTTTAAACCTAAGCACACCATTGGTAGCTTGTTTAAATACAAAGACATCGTAACCCCCAAACTACAGTCTCATGTTGTTTACAGTTACGAGTGTAATTGCTGTAATGCAATTTAAGTGGGAAAACAAAACGCCAAGCACGTGTACGATGGTTTGAACCTGGATCCAGGTTTGAACACTTGGGAAAATCGATTAGAACAAACTGGCTTTTAGGAAACCACCATTCGGTGCCATAAAGGATCATGCAGAAAGTAGCGATCGCCATCTATGCTTCGCGTCCTTTTTCATTCTCTCTTGTTGAGTGGCTCCCATGCAGCTGGCAATAGTAGAAAGCCTTTAGCACACTTTAAAATTGAAACCTTCCCTCAGTAACACCGAGAGGTCCACGAAGACGACGTGTTTTTAATTTTCAGTATGTGTTTGTGTATGCTTTCGCGATGCAGGTATTTGTTGATTTTAGTATTGCTTTGTTTCTTTTTTCTATGCTTGTACATTACCAGTTTTTATATAACCTTTTGTGTAACACTACTGTATTGTGGTGATCGTTTGTTATTTAGTGATTTTTCAGTTTTTTTCTTCCTTTGTTTTGTCGTCAAACCTGATGATGGAGACAGATACTCCCCTAACCGGTAGTCATAATTAATCAAAGGATGTATGTATATATATATATATATATATATATATATATATATATATATATATATATATATATATATATATACATACACACAACAAATCACTTTCCCGTACATCTCCCAAATAAGTATTACAAAACAGGTCCTTTTGTATACATCTTTCATCTCCCTTTAGATCGAAAAGATAAAATCATCAGATAGAAAAATAAAAACTGACGGAGAGAAAAGAGGACAGAGAGAGAGAGAGAGAGAGAGAGAGAGAGAGAGAGAGAGAGAGAGCTGCTGCAATAGAATCACTGATGTATTTCCAACTTTCAACCTTGAATATAAAATCACACATATTAAGAGTATTTTACCAACCATTGCTATACTTTTTTAGAGACAATATGGCTTAAGATTCACCATACGTGTCACTATCAGTAACTAGGAACTATTTATAAAACAGATCTATATAAAATCACTCATAAATCATCATACAGACATACACTGTGTGCGTACACACATAAAAAATACGCAAGAGTATACAAGCGTCCCCCTATGGCACATCATGAATCCCACAAAGTTGTAATAGGTTGATGACGCAATATATCAGGTGAAACGTCCCTTTATATATATAAATATGGCCTCTCCGCCCATGGATGTCTTACTCGTCGATTCTCGTAAAAGTCACCATAAATCCTCCTTTGGGAAACCATTTACCCAACAGCTCAAAGAAGCAGGATGGAGTAATCGCATCAATACCGTTCCAGTTTCCAGACTCAAGCGGACGAAGTTTCCAGCGAAAAGACTAACAATAAAAGAGTAACAATGTCAGCCGATAGAACTACACGAATAACGCCAACGGTTTCCAGTCCAGTAGATGTGCTGGAAGTAACGCTGAATGAAAAAGCGAGTAGCCTATCCGAGAACAAAGTTTTACAAAGGTGGATTCCATACGGAATGGGAATGCACCTGAAGGCGAAGGGCCTTCAGGAATGAACTGGCGCAGTTCAGATCTTTAAATGGATTCGAGAGAGAGAGAGAGAGAGAGAGAGAGAGAGAGAGAGAGAGAGAGAGAGAGAGTGAGTTTATTTGATACCTAAACAATGAAAGCAATATCCAAAGAAATAACCAAGTATTATTTCTTGTCATTAATGATTAAAATAACATTTTCATAACACGAACAATGTTGAAAAATCATTTTTTTCAAAGGTAATTTTAAATAGTGCAACGAATATTACCATGCTTGCAATCACCCTTCAATTCTTCATAGCAGTATGAGGTATGAGATTCAGATGTAGTTTAGTCGAATTTAATGGTAATTTTTTTTCATACATACAAAACAGCACCATTCTTCCTAGGGAGTAAAACTCAAATCTCTATTTTTCACTCAGAGAAATTCATTCAATTCAAAAGGGGTTGAAGTTTCAGTTTATGTCCATTCCTACCATTCCCCCGCCCCCAACACCCTTCTACCCCACACGACACCCCATCCCACACACCACCTCACCCCACACCCAACCCCATACTCCCCACCCCAAACACCACCTCACTGCACACACCACATGCACCCCCACACCCCACCCAACACCCAACCCCACACACCCCTCACACCCCACACCACCCCACTGCACAACCCCACATCCCAAACCCAACCCCCACACCCACACAACCCCACCCCACACCCAACCCAACACCCAAGCACACACTCCCCCACACCCAACACATCACCTTATTTTTCATCATGCTGATAAAATTTTATATCAATGAATTATTTTTCATCATACTGATGAAGTGTTTATATGACAATTATTTTTCATCACACTAATAAAGTCTTTTTATCAGTGAATTATTTTTCATCATACTGATAAAGTGCTTATTTGAATTGATTATTTTTCATCATACTGATAAAGTTTTATATCAGTGAGTTATTTTTCATCATACTAATAAAGTGTTCACATGGCAATTTTTTTCATCATACTGATAAGGTGTTTAAATGACTGAATTATTTTCCATCATACTGATAAAGTGTTTACATTACTGAATTATTTTTCATCATACTAATAACGTGATTATATGACAATTATTTTTCATCATACTGATAAAGTGTTTATATCAGTGAATTATTTTTCATCATACTGATAAGGTGTTTATATGACTGAATTATCTTTCATCATACTGATAAAGTGTTTACATAATTGAATTATTTTTCATCATACTGATAAAGTGTTTACATAATTGAATTATTTTTCATCATGCTGACAGAGTATGAGTGCCCATTAAATATAAGGGATAAAACATTTCCTTCCTGCTCAAAGGAGAACGTCTCATCTTTAAAACAACGCAGGGAGTCGACTCCATCTAAAGATAAATATATATAATAAAAACATTTATAAAAAGACTAAATATTTTTCCCTCTGAAGAGGAGGAGAAGAAGAGCATAATAAGCTTCGAACATTTCTCGGGGCAACAGCTCCTTTCTGTATTCTGAATCCTGATATTGCATTACAAATCCTCTCGAGGGAGGGATAAACGGGGAAGGAATTTGCAGCTAAAACAGGAGATGAGAAGTTTTATAATTTACTTTTTTTTTTTTCAGTCGTTGATTAAATTTGAAAAAGACTATAACAAGATAGCAGCGTCTTGTTTTATCATTTTCTCTCTCTGACACAGTGTGAAACATCCCCTCACAACATTCTAGAGCTGATAAAATGAATCTTAATCTTTTAATTCCAGTGGGAATTCCATCAAATGCAGTCGCATTTCAAAGGTTGATTTATATATATATATATATATATATATATATATATATATATATATATATATATATACTATATATAGATGATTTATGGGGAGGAGGGGATACACATATATATACCTCTGTATTATATATATATTTATACATATATGTATATATACTGGTATATATATACATATAATTTACAGCATTTAAATAAAGAGAGAAATCTGGGAAGGTTACTAGTAGTCAACAACAGCAGTCATGGAAATAAAAAAATGCTTTTATAACAAGGCAAACGAATCAGAGGGGTGGGAAGCCTCTGACAGTGAAACTTAGTGTGAACATCCACGACCGACAGAAATATGATTTTAGAGAAAGAAAATTGATATTAATCTGACGAAAGTGGATTAATTCCAGCGGAACTTCCTGATCAAATGAGGCGCATTTCGTAAAGGCTGATTTCCAAAGCTTTTCATGTCTCATGAGATCGTCCTTTCCTTTCGATATGAACGAGGCTATGAAAGCATTTATGAGATACTGTCATAAAGATGATTTTGGGGAGGGGGGGAGAGGGGGAATGACCCCAAGGACCTCTGGCCTCAAAAGTTCTCCGTCGTGGCCTCAGGATTTATTAAGAAATAAGACTGTTAAACTGGAAGGATATTTCAATCGTTTAATTCATGGATTTAAAAATATAGCGATCTGGGAAGGTAACTCTGTATGATATGGCTTAGTCATCTCTCTCTCTCTCTCTCTCTCTCTCTTTCATTACTTGTCATTTCCATATCTTTGTAGCAACAGACTTCTATGTAATTCATGGACAGTCTAAAGTCTCTCTCTCTCTCTCTCTCTCTCTCTCTCTCTCTCTCTCTCTCTCTCTCTCTCTCCGGGGTGATAGCAAATCTTGTCCTGAACGATCGAGAACGCCGTAAGAGGACAACTTGTCGCCAGAGTTCAGGCGACAAATCTTTTGTCGTTGTGACAGAAAGTAACAGAAGAAATTACGACCCACCCTACATCCCCAGAGGTGGATACGAATTGCGGGATTAGCAGCGACGACTTTTTCTGCCGCGTGTGAGATTTTGTTAGTTTTCTTCAGTCGCTTTATTTGTGTCAAATATTTCTGTTGTTTTGAGAATCTTCCAGAAGTTCTGAAGACGTCTACGATTGTATGGAACCTGAAGACTTCTTGCTAGTGTGTGCTTTATTTTCCAGATACTTTCTTGTAATGTGGAAAATTGTACGAACTTCGAGATTGTAAAATAGGTTTAATGACAACGGTCAATTTACTCTAATTATTATTTGGCGGGGATTTTAATTCCACGACAATGTAATTTTGAGGGTGATTCATTTTCACGATAATATGATTTGGATGGGATTTTTATTTTTATAAATTATCATTTGGCGGGGATTTTATTTCAACAATAATAAAATTTGGGGCTTTTATTTAAAAAAAAAAATTAGTTTTTAGTGGATTTTGTTTTCACAATATCATTTTAAGGGAATTTTATTTTCACAATAATATCATTTTAAGGATCTTTTATTTTTTTACAATAATATAATGTGGAAGGGTTTGTTTCACGATAATGGATAATGAAAAATGCTAAGAGAGGAAAAACAATATGAAATAATGCCTTCACTTTAAGAACAAGAGAATAACAATAAACGGATTTGAAGACATAAGTTTTTTACTGTCAACTACTCTCATTTATGATGGGTTTAACATAAGCTCTCTCCATCAACGTAC
>NC_089755.1:15281651-15399151 GCF_040412425.1 Macrobrachium rosenbergii
TAGGGGAATTTGTTTCATGCATATTTTCTTTCCACCTGTCCATTTTTTTATTGAAAGCGAATAATTGTTTTGAATTCAGTTTTATTCTTCATTATTCTGTTTTCTGACCGAAGGAATCTCGCTTCTTTTTACTTGCATTGTTTTTATATTAACAATGGTAATACTAGTAAAATATTATTATTATTATTATTATTATTATTATTATTATTATTATTATTATATTATTATTATATTGAAAATAATAGCTGTATTCAATGCTATAGCCCGCAGAGAAGTATACATTAAGTGTCATATGATCGATGTAACTGAGACTATACATACATGCCATCATACATACATACATACATACATACATACAAATATATATTGTCACGTTCGTGCTGCCGTGTTTGGAAAGGTGGCTCTAAATAGGATTTTTATAACTACACCTGACTGAGGGTTACTGTGCTACACCTGAGTGAGGGTGGAAAAGTAAAAGTTTTTGTGAAAAATACTCAAAATTTACCAATAAATGCAAGGGTTGGAGGTAAACTTAAGATGTCCACTAAATAGTATAATTCACTAAATCAATCAGAAGATAAAATATGTACAGGAGCTATCAATGGAGCTATGTGGCACTGTCAAGAATTACGTTACACAAAAGAATCACAAATTACTCAAGCAAAATGCCACAACCACAAATCTTACACTCTAGGCCTTTCGTAGGCTAACAAGCAAAAGATATCAGGGAGGATCCAGAAGATCCACAGTAGGGGATACAATGAGCGAGAAAATTGCACTGTTGATAGTCCAGATATCTTAACCGGATATGGCACCTGGATATGCAGGAAGGTGGCACCATTGATCTACAGTTGGTACCACACAACAGCGACTTGATGTTGCGGATCTGCAAGAGCAGTAAAAAAGTTAATATACCTTAGTTTAACCAGACCACTGAGCTGATTAACTCTCCTAGAGAGGGCTGGCGAAGGATTAGACTTACTTTACGATGAATCAACTGGTTTAGCAATACAGCTTATTGTGGAATCCGAACAACATTATACTGAGAAATGAATTTCTATCACCAGAAATAAATTCCTTAAATTGGCAGGTCGAACGCAGGTCCAGCAAAGTTGTCGAAAATCCAATGCAAGAGCAGTAAAGTTGAACACATTTGAATGGAATCGAGTAAAATGACAAAGAATTCACATAGGCAAAATATTAGGGCACGGTCTTACATAATGATTACAAGTCAACACATGTATGCGAATGAAAGTTCAACTATGTCCCTATTTAGCACAATTCCACCACAATCAAAATCACAGGAATCTCTGAGGGAGAGGATCAGGAATACAGGTACAGTAAATAGGAGAACAGGTATATAAGCACAGGTAGGTTATGGGTAATGGGGCAACAAACAACTTCCAATCACATTACATTAGGTCTGTGGACAAGACGTGAGGTTCGTGGAGCCAAGGGTCTGCCGTAGGGCATCAGTGGAAGTGTTGTCACTCAGGGGTTCCCCCACCAAAGGGAAAAACAACAAAGGATAGGGGCGCTAGTAGACTAGTAGGGCATCAGCGCTCAGAGATGAGTGGCTGGATACGACAATCTTCGGCATATACTATTTTGAGTAGGACTAGAGCGAAAGTCTCTCGGTGACTTCTGGACAGGGTGACGTCATCAAGTTATTCAGCAGGGTGATGTCTTGTGGGAGGCGGCTAGCAGAGGGCATCCAGTGGCATGAAGTTGGGTGAGGAGACTAGAGTAGTAGCGTAAGGTCGACTAGCAGTGATGTGTGTGTGTGTGGTGCCAGGAGGTGGCGTCGCAGAGTGGCATTGTAGAGATAGCTAGCATGGGGATACTAGCAATGAGTCTTTGGAAGTAGGTTGAGCAGAGTATCTACAAGCAGGGAGACATCTAAAGGGGGACTAGCATAGGTTATGGTAGCAGTGTGACTTCTGAAGAGGGACTAACGCATCATTGGTTTGTTGGGGCCAGTATAGTTTGTATATACCGCAGTCTGCCGGCGACAGTTGTATTTTGACACTTCTGACAGTCTCTTCTTAATGGGTCCTCCATTGTCCTCCTTCACAGGGCGTGTCGCTAATCTGGCCAAGTACCTAGAAAGGTCACTGTATGGCAGCCAGATAAAGGTTTCAAGAGAAGACGTGTCAATGGGGTGACAATTAGCTGGGAGAGCCAAGGGATTTGTAAGCAGGGATACAGGTATTAGTAGGCGGAGCTGCAGGTGCAGGTCAGGTCAAGAAAGGTGACCTTTGTTGGCAGCGCAGGTAGTTGGGAAGGAGGGGAAACTCAAGAGGAATGTGAAGGGGCATGCGTGACTGAGGAATTGAGTACATTAGTAACATCAGAAGGAACTCTCAAAGGGGACGTGCTACACTTGCAAGAGGCTGCTAAGAAAGTCACCTTAGGGGCGCATTACTAGGGTCAGGTCAGATCAGTAATGACTCGCGAACCAATTTAGTTTCTCATTAGACACCTGCACTGGCTTAACTGAGCCTGGGAAAACATGGGAACGCTTGGTGCGAAAACATCAAAACAACTAGTATTTCTTTTGAAATGTAAAAATTCATATTGGGAAAATGAAAATGATTCACTTTAACTTATAAGCGAAAATCAAGAGGGAAAATCAATACAAACGGCAAAGACGTTTGTGACAATATTAATACATACATACATGTTTTACATGAAGGTGAAAGAGTCAAGAATGAAGGAGTTCCAACTTGAGGAAAGTAAATGGAACATTCCTCTTATCCACCTCCCTTTTCTTCTGTCTGCGAGTCAGATTCCAGTTACTCCCAAGAATAATTGTTCCCCAGTGATTCCTACATCCCATTCCAGGAACGATATTGTTGGCATAGAGAACAGGAATTTTGAGAACATCTGTTCTCCTTTCCTTCCTGTATTTATTCTCTCCTTTTTCTTCTTCTTTTCTTCTTCTTCTTCTTCTTTTCTTCTTTTCTTCTTCTTCTTCTCTTTATCACCTTTTATTATTCTACTTCTTCTCTTTCTTCTTCTCCTTATTCTCCGTCTACTTCTTATTCTTCTTCTTCTTCTTCTCCTTATTCTTCTTCTTCTTCTGCTGCGTACATATGATAAGGCTGTTCACGTGATGCCATTGCCCTCAGTACGCCTCATTTAGCGCTCTGTAAGCATTACTAAAAGGGCGTTTGCAGCGTCCCTTCGGCCTCAAACTACACCCACTTTTTTGTAGCCTTTTACTTTACCGCCGGTTACAATTTCTGTCAAAACTAAATAGTATAAAATAATTTGTTTTTAAAACATGCTTTTATTGAAATGCACTGAAAAGTAAAAAAAAAAATTGTGACACACCAGGATTTTCTTACAATTAATCATGTCTACAAAAATAGAAGCCTGGGCACCAAATGAGGAAAGAAATACTACGAGAAAAGAAATAAATTTTTTTTTCATTTCTTGTAGCATTTCCTTCCATGTTTGGGGTCACGCTTTTATTTTTGTAGACGGGATTAATTGTAAGAAAATCCTGGTGTCTCAAAAAATTATTTTTACTTTTTAGTGCATTTTAATAAAAGCATGTTTAATTTTTTTTATTCTGTTAAGTGGAAACATTTCTCTCTCTCTCTCTCTGACAGATCTGCATTTTCTGATAACTCTTGTATTTTTATTGTTATTATTATATTTTCGTGTCCTATTCCCGTTCCGCCTGATTGTTCCCATCTGTTCCATTGGTGTGGTTTATCAAGAAGATTGTTGGTTCCACGATGAAACAATCGGATGACAACCGTATAACGTCAGTTGTTTATATCAACTGTGTTTTCCGAGGTGTCGTTGATGTATGATTCAGTCATTCCTGGTCAGATTAGAGTACAAAGTTTTTTCTGTTTTTTTATTGATGAACGCGTATACGGTCGGTGTATTTTCTTGATTTATCATTAATTTAAGCCTTGGAATATGCTCCATACACAAATTTGCATGTTGGGTGCATATATATTTTGTCTAATTCCTTTAAAGTATTGACTTTTTATCTATTTGTTAACTTTTTTTTTTTTTTAATGACTGAGATCTCTTTTTCCTGTATTTCCCTTTACCTTCTCTTACTTCTTCCTAATGGGCTTAATAACATATTAATAAGCTTAATAATAATAATAATAATAATAATAATAATAATAATAATAATAATAATAAAAATATTTATAAAAGTGATTTTCTAACATTTTGGCTTTATAAACATATTCACGGGATTGTGAAGAAGATTTGCAATAATAATAATATAATTTTTAATAATAATAATAATAATAATAATAATAACAATAATAATAATGACTTGATTTTCTAACACTTTTGGCTTGACAACAAATCCATTTTTTTACCATCGTTTCCCCAAGTCCTGAAACAACGTTTTTATTAACGACTTTCAGGGAATGTTAAGTGGTTTAAACTATTAATAGTATTTCGAAAATAATACAAATCCATTTTATTTTATTTGCATAAACATATTTTAAGTGGTTTAAGAACTTTTTAATAGTAGGGGAAAATAATAAATTAACTAAAAATTTTTTCAGTGTTTCTTTTGTCTAAATATAACGGAATTTTATGGTCATTCAAAATAAAAATTTAATAGTTCAGCATTAAGAATACTTATTTAGGTTGGGGGTATATTGATATTTATCGCAAATTTTTCTCTGTTTTGCAAATATTTCTTTGTCATTAATACACGATACCTAGCGGTCCATGCGTTTTTATTTCTTTGTATTAAAATAAAAAATAGAGAATAAGAAACATTTAAATTAAAAGTAGAGAAAAAGATATTACCAATACAAAACAATTAAGCTGATTCTTCAATGCTGACATCTGCGCAGACTTTTATTTTGAATGTGCAAGAATCATCAGATATTCCGTTACCGATTTAGACAGGCAAGAAAAACAGTTCCTTTATAGTGCCCAATTACTGGAGATCCCCCCCCACCCTTAAAAAAAATTAAGGGTTAAGTTTACATTCCTGCTCAAAAAAATACGACGGTCCTCACCACAGACGTATATAATATTTCCGGTGACGAGCAGGCCTGTCGTGACAGCCAATCATTCTCCAATGCCTGAGGTTTACAGAGAATTGATATATTTCGTGAGAACACGCGATTGATCCTCATTCTCAGTAACTGTGGTTTACAGGAGGCGACGGCCTTGGTAGCACGGGTGACGGAAGGCGAGAGTGAGAGAGAGAGAGAGAGAGAGGAGAGAGAGGAGAGAGAGAGAGAGAGAGTGAGTGCGGGCTTTGAGTGAATGTAATTTGCATTATCATCGCAATTTTTTTGTTCATGTTTGCGTGAGCTGTTCTCATTTCTGCTCTCTGGGCTGTAAAGAAGAAGAAGAAGAAATGGAGGTTTTGTTTTGTTTGTTTTCTGTAGAAAGTCTCTTGTTTTTTCTCTATTTCTCTTATCTATTTATTTTTATTTATTCATTTATTTATTTACTTATTTTCTAAATCGAGGCAACAGTAAACAAGCAAATACATCTTTCCTGACATGAAGGCTTCACTATCAAAAAAGTCGTCTAAATTTTTCGTCTCCTGTTAAAAAAACAAAAGCGAATCGCATCTTGATTTAGCCAAGATCTCTAAATAAGAGATGACTAAAATATATTCATTCTATTATAAACATGGCTCTTCTAAGCCTACATACCCTTGAAACAAGTACAGTGATAAACTCATTCAAGAAAGTTCCCCCCAACAAAATCAGGAAAATACTCCTATTTAACCCAAGCCTCTCTCTCTCTCTCTCTCTCTCTCTCTCTCTCTCTCTCTCTCTCTCTCTCTCTCTCTCCTAAACACGTCCACACTTCTCCATTACTTGGTTTCTTTGTAATATTGTAGTATATTGCAGTTAGTTAGTGACACTGCTTTTCATGTGGACAAGATGTTTCTTTGCTGTGATCTCTCTCTCTCTCTCTCTCTCTCTCTCTCTCTCTCTCTCTCTCTCTCTCTCTCTCTCTCTCTCTTCAACTGTGATAAAGTCTTTTCAGGGGAAGAGTTACTGATATATCTAGCAAACCGAAGACAATTTCAAAGGTCAAGGCAGGAAAATGGCAGTAGCGTGATATCAGGACGTAAAATCTATTAAATGGATTCAGTGAACATTGCAGTGAAACGTGGAGCTATTAATAGATACGAAATTGCAGTGATTGTAGTTCAAGGGACTGCAGTATTAAGTAAGTACTGTAGAATACAGTTTGTGTTGTTATCATTATGTTTATCTACTGACACAAATACATACATACATGCATACATATAGATATATATATATATATACATATATATTATTATATATATGTATATTATATATATGTATATATATATATATATATATATATATATATATATATATATATATATGATTATATATATAGATATATATATATATATATATATATATAAATATATATATACCATATATATATATATATATATATATATACTCTATATATTTATATATATATATATATCTATATATCTATATATATATATATATCTTTATATATATATATATATAACATATATATATCTATTCTACATACATTATATATATATAATGTATGTATAAATAGTTGTTTATATATATATATATATATATATATTTTATATATTTATATATATATATATATATATATATATATATATATATATTATATATATATATATATGTACTTGGACTTAAGATATGCATCAGCAAACACAATATATACTATTTTCACCAACCCGGCACTGCTGAAGAAGCTCTGAATGACAACTGATAAACTAATATCTGTAAGTTTTTTACTCTTTTCTTTTCCTCCCTAACATCCCTTCTGTCTTCCCGCTAACACTCCCTATCTGGGGCCTCTCTCTCCTCCTTAACAGAGCCTCTACTCTCTCTTTTCTTACAATTCTTAAATTTATATAGTCTTGAAAGGAGAAGAGAACGGTACATGATAATCCAGGAATGGAAACAGATAGAATTTTCGAAAACATCATGGAGCTAAAAATATCAGAAAGAGCAAGAAGGTAGGAATAGTGCCAAAAAACTAAACCAGGGGTGTCAGGAATTCATCACAGCGACATTAATCCAAACACCAGCATCGATAATGCAGCGTCTATTCATGTTACCAGCTCATCTGAGGAACATATCAGGAGGAGCGTAGATGTGTTTAAGAATAAGCTTGACAAATATTTAAGATGCATCCCAGACCATCCAAGATTGGAAGCTGCAAAATATATCGGAAGATGCATTAGCAATTTCTGGTAGACATCAGAGGTGCCTCACACTGAGGGACCTGGGGCAACCTCGAACGAGGTTAGGTCTGTAAGGTAAACATAGGTCTCCTCCCCAACACCATAAATCTCATCTTCTCTCTCTCTCCTGTAAGATAGTTGTTTCAATTACATTGGCCAGCATTTTTATTTTACATTTCACCCCTTCTCACCCCCTTTCCTATCAGTGCTGAACTTGGACATAAATTTATCAGGAGTGTGTCTATTTATTCAGTGACATGAAAACTATGGATTAGACTAATATCTGTCATTTTTTAAATACCCATTCTCGTCCCTCTTCCTTGGGGCTGAACTTGGACTTAAAGAGCATCAGAGTGTCACTATTCATCTCAACGACCTCAAAAACTATGGATCAGACACTAATATCTGTCATTTTGACATTTTATTTTTCACCCTTCCAACCCCTTTTTTCCTGTCAGGGCTGAACTTGGACTTAAAAGCATCGGGAGTGTCACTATTCATCTCAGCGAACTCAAAAACTATGGTTTAGACATTGTTTTCTGTTGTTTTCGGTTATTTTTACATGTTACCCCCTTCCCACACCCCACCCCCTTTGGTCCCAGTGTTCAAAAAGCAGTATTCTTTTCCAGATAAGAATCAAATTAAATTAATATTTCTCAATAATTGCAGAGTTATGTTGGAACATAAAACATACATACAAACATTTTTATATATTTATATATATATATATATATATATATATATATATATATTCAGTATATATACATACATATATATAATATATATAACGTTTTGCATCTGTTGTTTACATGTAAACAAAGACATAACATCATCATAATACAGAAACAGAGTCCCTTCCTTGTGACAAACATGGCCCAGTTTCAGAGATATCCCGGCAAAACTAAATGAAACTCAAAAGCGCCTTCCTCTTCTTTTGTTTTAGGAGATGTAAAGTGTAAAAAAATATCGTTTACAGTGCTATGGTTGAATGGTGAAGGGTATGAAAAGTAAGGGTATTCCAAAAGAATGAAATTAAAATTAATACCTCTATTAAGATCAAATTTCCTAAAGCTGAATTTTATTTTTTTATTTTTATTGAGCGAAGACGCGAGATGGACTAACAAATGAAAGGAATAATTTTGAAGATTTAAGAAACGTTCCTATAATCCACCATTAATCCATAAAATTTCATCAAAAACTTGATATATAAACATTGCCAACTCACATGTCTACAAAATGTAGTCGATATTCAATGGTAAATTAAAAAGGGTCAGACACAGAGATGGACAGACAAATTAACAGTAATTGTTGAACAAAGAGCACCTGCCATCTTGACTGGTATTATCAAACTGAAGAATATTGAATTAATTAAACTACCCCCTCTGGTAAGGGTCAAGCAGCAATGAAAATGGTCAATTAGATCAGATTTTATTATTATTATTATTATTATTATTATTATTATTATTTATTATTATTATTATTATTCAGAAGATGAAGAACCCTATCCGTATGGATCAAGCCCACCAAAGGGGCCACTAACTTGAAATTCAGGCTTCCAAAGAATATGGTGTTCACTAGAAAGAAGTAGCAGAAGGGAATGGGAAATACACAGAGAAAGGATCACGTATTGAATAAAAAAATAAATTAACAAATTAATAGATAAATAGATAAAAATGTAAGTAAATTATCAGAATACAGGGAGAATTGTTTTGGGGTAGTAATGGAAAACTAACGATTTCTTGATGAGATTTCAGAACTGGGGGCTGGTCTCCGTTTCGGTAAACTTATTGCCAATAAACTCTGGTTAAAATTCATTTCTCGGTTCTCTTTTAGCGAAAGACAAAGATGCCAAGTCGTGATGTATACATAAGCATACACATGATTAAACATACTGTATTTCTTTTCGACATGTAAAGTTTTATTTCTCTGAAGGTTATAAATTTTCTAGTAAATTGTAAGGAACTGGAATGAGAGGACGGTTATCTCAGTGGGTTTCAGTGCTTTTAGTGCACAAGTAATAAGAAATTGACGATTATCCCAAAGGGTTTCAGTGCATTTAAACGCATTTCGATACTAGGGGTCCTATGTCTGAAAATACAACAAAAACTGTGACTTTGTTCCTATTGCTAGAAAATAATATATATACCTCAATGATAATATGGCGCAAGTATTCTATAACTGCCTCACAAAACTCGCTCTTAAGCACATTAGCTGCCAAGTTTGCTCTGGGCCAACTTTCAAATACTGACCACCAAATCCTGTCCTGTAAGGGGGCAGTGCCGTCAGAGTACCCCCCACAGTGTTCTTCCATCTCACTTTCCCCCCTCTCCTAACAATCGTTTCGTAGTGCAACTGCAAATGGTTATCCTCCTGTTTCACCTTTCAAACCCTTTACTCACAAATTTCCTTTCATCACTGAATGACCTCATAGGTCAAAGCACTTGGTCTTTGGCCTAAATTTCATATTCCAATTCCAATTCTACACCAAATTCTGAGGCACTGATTTCACGGTCATCAAAATCACGCCCAGGACAACAGAATGTAACATTCCCTGAAGTATGGAGACATTTTCCGTTTCGAAAGGCTTCTCCCAATTCTGTACTGACCCATAATATCAGGTATAATAAAGATATAACACCTCATGATGACATATGCTAGCAACCAGCCATGAAGTCTGATTTCTGGAAATTCTCGTGGAAGAGGTGACTTTCCATATCGTATCAGTCCAAACTCTTACCCTTGGAAGAGATTATGTATTTCTCATAGCTGTGGGAGTGCTCTTAACTACAAAATCTAAAAGATTCCTTTGGCTTCCACATTTATGAGCAAGGGGGAGTCCAGTCACTAATCTGGTTCAATGATATAATTGTATAACTCTCTACAGAATCCAACATCTCTTATGGTCTAACTTGAATGAAATGACCGTAGAAAGACGATGCTTATGGGAAGGCATATCTAAATGTACTTCGTATGTGTCTGAGAGTGCGTGTTTGTGTTCATGTGTCCGTGTGTCAGTATTACAAAAAACAATTTTACAAAACATATTTATTGAAGTCCCTCTTAGCTGTTAAAGGAAGAAGAAGAAGTCATATTTCACTAAAATTGTTCCCCTTTGTTTTTCAGTAATGATATTCTTCTTACCACCAACGCCTCGTGTGCCTAATGGAATTAAAGAATAACTCTCTCTCTCTCTCTCTCTCTCTCTCTCTCTCTCTCTCTCTCTCTCTCTCTCTCTCTCTCTCTGTACGTATACAGTCTATTTCTACAACGATCTTCCAAAAACAAAGGTGATGTAGATTTTCACTCTGGGAAAACAGGAGTAATAATTTATGTCGGTGTGTACACTAACATCATATACCAGTTTTTATTTTGTTTTCAAGTTTAGGCTCTAAAGAAAAAATATAACCATTTACTTCAAAGAAGGGAAGATTAGTGGCGGCACATATTTCCGAATAACTCTAAGTATATGCATTCCAAAGTTGCATTTATTACGGCCACTGTATAAATATAGGAGTCGATTTCTTAGTTACACTAACAAGCTGGAAACCGAATATAAATTTTGTCAGTTCCTTCACTGATTCTACAAGCAGGATGTCAGACTCATTTGCATGGTAGATGTCTCCTAATTTATCATGCGAGAATACTTAACTCAGACATAATTAGGCTTGATTCTTATGTCCAGAAAAGCGTTGAAAATAAAACTGTTGCCTAAACTCTCCCTCGGGCATTCATGGCGCCCGCCAAAGACGGACGCATTTCCAAGACAAATAAAACCACTTCAGGAGATTAGACGTTTGACGCGACGCAGAGGCTCATGAGAGAATTACCAAGCATATTCACCAAGTTCTGGAACCTTTCCACATTGCTATTTTACCGCTGTCATATTCTGTTTTATCGCTAAAATAAACCTTGTTTTTTTTAAATAATAGATATCTTTGCTATACGATATCTGAGAAATAATCATATGAGTCTGTAGATTCCTAATTTCTTGATGTTCTTACTTTTTCAGCAAAGCAGACGAAGTTGCCAATATTCTTAAAATGTTCCAACAATACAAGGTTAGTAATAGTCTTTTGAAGAATGCAGTAATATTTACCGAAATGGAAAGGCAAAGTTGACGGTATTCTTTTTAGAATATTGCAACAATACTTTTCGAAATGCAGAGCTGCAAGAAGCGAATTTCTTCTCTAAGATACAAAAAGCACCGTTTAAAAAGAACGAGATTGGAAGCGTCTTCTGAGCAGTTGCCTTCGAGTTTCTGCGGAAGTGAGAAAAAGATGTTTGGAGCAACATGGAAAATCTGCAAGCTCAGCAACTTACAAAACTCCATGCTTTTATGCAGAGAGAGAGAGAGAGAGAGAGAGAGAGAGAGAGAGAGAGAGAGAGAGAGAGAGAGAAACTATAACTTTGTTACATCATCAGCAACCTTAGCGCGAATTCGCAAGAAAAATTTCGATAAATTGGCCAAAAGAAGTTGATGAATAGTTAGGAAACAAAAACTTCCTGGCCCCAAATCAGCGCAAAGGACGATCGCTCCTGAAACATTCTTGGTGAAATTCTCACTCACTCACTCATTCACTCCTGACTCACTCACTCACTCATTCCCTCCCTCACCTTTTCACTCACCAATGTTCACTTTTTATAGACTGACCGATTTCTTTAAACGAAACACCTGTCAAAAAACATAGTATAATTCTAAAGGTCAAAATCGTATTAAAAAAAAAAAAAAAAAAACGAAACCACTAAACACGAGAGGAGGAGGAGGAGGAGGAGGAGGAAGTTTCGGTCTAATTGAAGGTTCTCGGCAGTGAGGTCTTCATTCACACCTGGTTGCCTCTCCATTCTCTTTTGTCACTTTAATTTTTAATTCATAGTTTTTTTTCTACTGAATTCTAACTACGTGTGCAGTCCACCGCAAGGCTCGACTTCTCAAATCTAAATACTTTTTTTTAAAGGTTCGAAAACGCTGAATATTTGGGCGGTTACGTTAATTTCTTTAAAAGCTATTTTTTTCATCTCCTATTCCATCACAAATCCCACCTCATGAATAAGAGAAGAGAAATTTACGGAATGTCATCTTGGTCATGGTTTCATGATTTCGTGGTGAATACCTGTCTTGTATTCTTATCATCAAATGAATGGGTTTTTAAGGCGAATTCTTAAGAAAGGTTGACCTTTTTATTTGATTCCTTGTCTGAAATTTATGCTTTCAAGCAAAGCACTGGGACACTTTCGACCATTCAGCGCTTATTAAGACAGTGAAAAGAGAGGGTTGGAGTGGTTGGGCAGCATAAGATTCCAGAAAATAAAGATAAAATACAATTATCTAGAAGTGGAACTGGGTGAAAACCCAACAGTTGCGCTAAGAAGTCGTAGTCAGAGAGGTTGGACAACGAGATTGAAGACAGAAAGCAAGAAAGGAGATAAGGTCAAAGGCTTAAGAGTGGGTGTAGCTAGGGGCCGAAGGGACGCTGCAAACACTTTATCATTTTTTCTTTAGATCAGGTTCAGAATAGGCCACTGGGTAGGTTGGTCAGTTGCGAACTTTAGCTTTTATGTTACATACGTCTTATAAATGCAACGTTTCTCAACTGCTATAAAACAGTATGGCACATTTACAATTCCTTAGCTGCAAACGGGTATCAGTAAAATGCGTCATTTAGGAAAAACATCAGGCACTGTAACTCCTTTCAGAACGAGCCAGAGGGCAAATCCGTTTACCCATCAAAGGTAGGTATTCGCTGGGCGTCGTTCCTCAATGCAATTTCCTCAGGAGGCCCTTCCTCCTTTCCCAGAGCAGGAAGCGAGGTCTGAGGGTTGACAAAGAACATTTTGTAGAATATTCTTGTTTTAAGTTACAGCCAGGAGGAGAAGGAATTGAGGTGTTTGAGGGCCCAGCCTCTTTTGGGTAAATCAAGGACATCAGGTTCGCCTTGCTTTCGTCGACAGGGCGAGCCGAGATTAAATTCTGATTAGTGAAAGCATTTGCTCTTCTTGACGGTGATTGGAGGCAGGAGGCGGTCTTGAAGGGCGATTTGTGGAATATTATTATTATTATTATTATTATTATTATTATTATTATTATTATTATTATTATTATTATTATTATTCAGAAGATGAGGGACCCTACTCGTATGGACCAATCCAACAGGGGCCATTGACCGCAAATTCAAGCCGCCAAAGAATATGGTGTTTATTCGAAAGAAGTAACAGAAGGCAATAGGAAACAGAAAGAGATCAGTTATTAGAAAAACAGGCAAATTAACAAATTAGTAAACATAAAAAAACGTAAGTAAAACATCTGCTGATTTTATGATCATTGAAGTTTCATTAATGCAACCATCTTGGTTTGCATTTCTGCAGTCCAAAACTCGTCCCCTTCAACCATATATACTCGATCTCTAATTTTACATTCGCTCCCATAATACAACTCTATGACACAAAAAGACACAATATCAAATACTGAATGAACCATTCCATAATAGATAACTATTGTTATCTTGGTATAAAGCGAATTTCATCGGGAAAATCTGTTGGAATACGACAATACATATGTAGCAAACAATTCCTCCACTCAGTTTCGACCAAGCGTTCCTTGTATATCGCCAATACAAACAAAATAACCACTCTAACAATGCCTGTTTGACAGAACCATTTCAGTGGAGTTTATATATAAATGAAAGATGTTATTTTGCCATTTTCGCTCTATAGTTGATGTCTTTCCGCCTCTTGAATTTATTGGAAATACTCCGGCAGAATAACAATTTGTCTTTGAAACATTTCACGGCTTTCTGCACTTTAGTGAGTGTCTCTCTCTCTCTCTCTCTCTCTCTCTCTCTCTCTCGCAAATAACTGTTAGCAATTAATATCTGTTGACAAAGGATCATTTCTCTAATGGATAAAACAAACAATATGTTTATTTCAAATGTACTTGGCGCTTCACAATGATTGGTTGAATGTGCCATGTCCGAATAACATCATTATATTTTAAATAAGTATTTGGTATCCAGAGGAAAAGAGACTTGACAAAAAGCGCAGGCAAAACTTAATGCCTCTGCAAAAACAATGCTACCAACGAGAATAAATTTAGATTTTTGGAATTTTTATATCAGAAACAATTTTTAAAAGGCGGACAAAAATAAGATGAAAAAATGCTTAAGCAAAGACAATCTTACAACTCAAAATAAATCTCGGAATTTTGAAAATGTTTCTTTATATCAGAAAAAAAAACATTTTATAAAAACACGCACACAAATATAATCTGGACAAATGCTTCAGTAAAGGCGAAACTAGAAATGAGAATCAATTTAGAACTTTGGAATTTTTGTTTATATCAGAACAAAATATTTTATAAAATTAACCACAGAAAAAACTTAATATGAAAAATGTTTAATCAAAGACAAAGCCACAACTAAGTATCAATTTCGAATTTTGGAAATGTTTCTTTATAAAAAAATATATAAGAAAATAAACAGAAAAAAATTAAACTGAAAAATGAGTCAGCAAGGACAAAGCCACAACCGAGAATCAATTACGGAAAAATCCAGCGAGTGTTTCTCCACCAGCTTCCAGAAACACTACCATTTGGGCTTCCCTTTGTGGTGCTGAAACAGAAGGGACACTCGACGAGATTTTGGGGTTGTCTGGCGGTGTACAGCAGTGCTAACTCTCACGTAGCCTTATCTTGACAAAAATCATGTATTATTTGTCGATAATTGGTATAGCTCTCCAGCCCTCTTTCAGTATCTTTATTCCAGGACGACAGGAGCCTGTGGTATCGTAAAAAGACGACGAAAAAGCATTCCAAGCGTCGCTCCTATTGTCCGCAGGGGTGAAGTAACACACAAGCAAACAAATCATACCCTTGCTGTTCACTGGAGGGACAAGGGGGAAGTTTCCCTCCTCACATCTATTCACAATCCTCTCATGATCCTCAGCCAGAATGTTGATCCTCATACTCGTGGAAGAATATCCAAACCTGAATGTGTCATTGGTTATAACACTAATGCGCGTTTGACAGACAAGTCGGATGCAATGGTATCATCTATTGATTGTGCTCGTAAGACACTAAAATGGTACAAGAAACTTTTTTTTTCATATGTTAGATATCACAATGTTGGATGCACAAATACTGTATACACTCAAGACCCGTAGAAAATGTACACTGCCAGATTTCATAACTGAAGTGATACGCCAGCTGTTAGAAGATAATGGTGTTGAACGCCCCTCACCTGGTCGTCGCTCTCTGCTGGAGATCCAGCCAGACTTTCTGCACGTAATTTCATTGGGACGATGCCAGTGCCACCAGGTGCCAAAAACAGAGAGTACAAAGGGCTTGCTATGTCTGCCGATATACAAATCGTCGACCACAGCAGAGAAAAGACACTCGCTTCCACTGCCGTGAATCGTTCCACTATGTCTGGAACCATGTTTTGAAGAATATCATACTCTCAGAAATTTGTAAAAGTGTTAGAGAAAAAAAAGAAAATGTAGTCTGCAAGTTGTATTACTGGATAAAAATAAAATAAATTTGTTTCTAATTTCAATTTTGTAAGAGAAATTGTTCGTATTAGTGGAAAAAATGGTGGATTAGGGAACCTATAAGGGGAGGTATGGAGGGTCAAAAAAAAAAAAAAGAAAAGAAAAAAGAAAAACGCGAAAATGGACAACACCACCACGAGGATTATGTCTCAGCAGCCAGGTGTGGGATACGCCCCTGATGCAAACTTCCGGTTTTGGACCTTTAAACGTGGTTTGTGTGCATTTTAAATACTATTTTCTTTCTTTTGCGACCATTTCGCATTGATTAAGCCAAAGAAATAATTTTCTGATTCTTTGCAACCGGGGGGAGAAAACTTTGTGTGCAAGTATGTAACCTCTTACGGGTTAATTTTGTTAGCTTATCGGACCACCATGGAACTTTGTGTTTTGTTGGATGGTGTTTTGAGTTTGGTATTGCTTTATCAGCAGTATTTTTAATGAAATCAATAAGAAATTTATTAGCTTCACTTTTAAATATTCAAATGGTGGGATATTTCTAGTGTGCATTTCATATCGCTCCCAATCTGCTTTATAAATGTTATAGTGAGGGACATGTTTTGCAGGATTATTTTGTAATAGGGAAATTAATATTGGGTGTGCAAGTCATCAACTGTATTCCAATCTAATCTGTCAAGTAAGTATAGCTTAGTTTTACCAGACCACTGAGCTGATTAACAGCTCTCCTAGGGCTGGTCCGAAGGATTAGACTTATTTTTTACGTGGCTAAGAACCAATTGGTTACTTAGCAACGGGACCTACAGCTTATTGTGGAATCCGAACCACATTATAGCGAGAAATGAATTTCTATCACCAGAAATAAATTCCTCTAACTCTTCATCAGCCGGCGGCGGGAATCGAACTCCGGCCCATCGAATGACGGTCTGAAGCTCAACCAACTCGGCCAACAAAGGGCTCATCTAATCTGTCAACTATACTTGTTGTACATAGAGTTAAGTCTACCGAGGAAAATGCCCCATGTGTTTTTGGAAAATATGCGCTAATTTCGTCATCATTTTGCAGCATATGTCGTTTAAATCTATGAACTCTTCTATTTTACTCCCTGTTGTATTTGAATTTATACTATTACAGTCCCACAGTGGGTTGTGAGCATTAAAATCACCTACTATTAATGTAGGTTCCCTGGTATTGTTAAGTAAATCTTTAAGTCTATCAGTGCCGTAATTTTTATTAGGTTGGTTGTATAAATTATAAATGATCTAATCATCGTTTTTATTCGCATTTTATTTGATATTTGCAAGTCAGTAAAGTTTACAGGTACTCTGTCATAACGTGCTTTGTTATGTACATATATAGCAGTACCTAAATTTCCTTCTTCCTCTCTAGATGTAGATGCTATGGTATATTTACACATTGTTGATATTGTTTTGTTGACATGTAAACATAATGTCATTGGTTCATATTCCCTTGGTAATCATTTTATTCTCCCAAATGTAATCTGGTCTGTAGACCATTTACGTTCCATTGTATAATATAATTATATAAAATAATACGTTAGTGTGGTATTTTCTTTTTGTGGATCATCAATTTGCATTTTTTTAAATATTTTATTTAAGACATTATTTGTTTTTCTTTTTAAGATATTAGGTGTCTAATGCACATACAGTCCTTTCCGTGAGTGTCTAAACTAGTAGTTTCTTTATTTCTGTATCTTATAAAATTTTGTATAGTGTTTTTACACTGTCTTTTGTTATACTTTTGATTTTGTTGCACAGTTCAATGAAACATTCATCACATCCACATGTTTTTCCATGTGTCGTTTTTTCGTTTACTCTTGCTGCACCAATTATTGGTGATGGAGTAATCTCTTCTCCCATCACATAATCATTCTTGTCAATGGTTTGCTCCTCTACTATTTCTTTGATGTTCTGGGTACCTGCTTCCATTGGTTTTATTATTATTTTAGTAGAAAAAGGAATATTATCATTTTTTGATTTATGTTCTTTCTTCGGGTCTCCCGTCTTTTGTTTAATTGATGTATCTCTAAAAATAGTCGGTTTTTTGTTGGCCTTGGGTGGAGTTCTCTCCAAAGGCCTCTTTTTTCTTTAGCTCCTAATTCATCATAACTGTCTTCTAATATTTCTGTGGTACTTGTATTATCTTCTTGTGCTTCCATTTCTCTTAATATTTCAAATGAATTTGAACAAATATTTGTATAACTTTCTTGGTTTTTTGCTGTGTTAGTTTCTTCTCGCAACGTAGTTATTTTCCCTTGGGATTTGTGTATCATGATTTTGTTACTCTCACCTATTTCCATTTTTGTTTCAATGTCTGATTTTATTATAGTAGAAAACGTTCATTTCCTAGCGGGATCGTGCATTCCTCTAACTTTCAAATCCAACTTGGCCTCTTTTATAGGCATTCCTGTCCTTCCCTGAGGTAATTTTAATTCTGTATTGTATATATAATATAGTACATACACTCTTTAGATCTTGCATGGTGATTCTGTCAACAGTTCACGCATTTCGGTTCACCACACCTCCACTGTGCGTTATGTTTGTCAGATCTACAGTACGCACATATAGATGTATTACAGCAATTTTTTCTTGTATGTCCATATATACTACAGTTTTGGCACTGTAGTGGTTTTGGAATTTGGTTTGAATTTTTAAGGGTAATTCATGGTCTTAAAATTTATCTTTGCTATTTTCAGTGTTTTTCCATTACTTCATCAACTGGCTATGTTGTCTATTTCGCAATCTTGTACATAACTGTACCTTTTCTTAAGGGAACCCAGCAATATATTCTTTTCTATTGGTTCTTCATCATTATCAGGGAGTACTATGGTACCCTGTACATTGTTCATATTGTCATGTTTTTTTTATATGTACCTTTATATTACCAATATTTTTTATAGTTAAGTAGTTTTCTGATTGATTTTTTGCTGTGGTTTCTATCAAACACATTTGATCTTTTATTTGTCTGAATGACATTTCAGTAGTTGAGTGTCGATTCAACAGGAAGTTTCCTAATTTCAATGCTGATATTTTCTTCTCTGTTTCTAAGGTCAGGAATCTGGACCAACTTCCACTCCCAAAGAGAGAGTCGAAGTGAGTCAAGGTTGGGTTAAGATATTTACTTTTTTTTTTGGTTTGCTTTGTACTGGAGCATAGGATTCCAGTGTAATTACATTAGGATTTTTATTTGACTTTTCCAGAGAAAAGTTGTCAGAGGAAGTTCCAGCGGTTGTCAACTGTGCCGAGTCACTACCATTAAAGGGCCCAGGGGTACTTAAATCCTTATGGTTACTATTCATGAAGATTGGAGAAAAAAAAATTAAATTAAAAAACATATAAAACAAATAAAAGATAAAACCTGAAAACCTTAAGAAGACATCATCAGCCTTTCGTGGAGTTCATTCTTCCACCATTGGCACAAGTGAGAACCTACTCCCAAATGTCCGCTCCCTACCCTACCCCACAAGGGGATGGCACAATATGATTAGAGTGGTCCAAGTGTAAGCCAAACCTGCTTGCCAGGACAGAGAGTATTACAAGAATGCAATCGTCCCCACCTTAATCATGTTATGGGGAAACCAGATAGAATGCCGAGAGTCCTATCCCCAGAACCAGACCCCCCTGGAATCCGTGGTCCAGCCTTAAAGAATAGTTCCGCCTCTGAGCTATCAATCTGATAACTCTTAGGTCCGAACATTATCGGGCAGCTGATGGTCCTACCACAATTCCCATTACTTAGCTTCGGATATAAACCCAGTCCCAGGTATGATATCTTTTCCTATTTAACAGGTCCAAAACATTTTATGAAAAGTGGAAAATTCCATCAAAAATTAATCCAAACAAATATATAATCATATATGACACACTTGGACTCAAAGCTGGGAACAAATTCCTGGGGTTCAAGAGCCCCCTCACCACATCAAGGTGGTCCCCCCATCGAGGGGGGGGGGATTTCACGTATGAATGCCACAGCCGAGGAGGTGCGGTTTCATAGTCGATGGACGGGGCAACGGGGCTGGGTGGGGGGAGGGAATCCGTGAGCAGAATTTTGGAATTTTAAAAAGAGAGAAAAATATTCATCTTTGCAAATGATATTTCGGATATTCCGCAGGTCTCATAGTTTTGACATGTCCTGTAGATTCTCAGGAAAGTAATAAGATAGATATATCACGAACATTCACGAACATACATGTTAAAGTAAAAGTTAAAAATAGATGAAGAAAAAAAAAAATACAAATTATCCACTGGAGCTGATAATGATTCCGTGAGGTCTAACGCTTCCCAATGTGGGAGGTGGTGGAGACATTCCCGGGATCAAAGTTAAAAAGCTGCATCATTTTCTATATATATATATATATATATATATATATATATATATATATATATATATATATATATATATATATATATATATATATATATATCACACATTACCACAGGTGAAAAATAAGAAACGGGGTGTAGGTCTGACCGGTTTCGACTTTATTTCCAAGCCATTGACGAAGGACTGATACAGAGTGTGAGAAGTCACAAATATATATACTACAAGAACAGTACTGACGAACATACACAACCGTTAGAGGCTCCATATCCCTATTCAGGCCGGTGTCGAGGTAGGAGTGTCCTTTAAAACTCATTTGGCTAAAAATCACAATAGACTCTCAGGGGACATTGCTGATAAACAGACCATACCCCACCTCAGATCCACACCTGACAGGTGTCATGGAGGCGGAGTTTGGAAACTCATTAACATTACTACCCTCGTACTGTGTTTACAAATATGATAATCCTATTTTCATATATCTCTACTGCCTACCTTAAAGTTTAAACAATTTACAAATTTCTTTTGATATTAAAGGATCAAGTTTATACATCCCTTGACTGATATTCATATTATGGTTGTAACTTTCTTTTATGAAGCTAGATTCAATGATGTTCCTTTCCAGTGCATTATTAGAATATACAATCCTTTTGCCTCTTCCCAGTTGATAGCATGATTGTTCTCACTAACATGTACAAATATACCACTGTTCCCTTGTGCATATCTCACACATTTCTTATGTTGTTCAATTCTTTTTCCAGTGCTTTCCCGGTTTGGCCAATATAAAAGTTGTCACAAGACTTACACGGAATTTTATATACACACTCTTTAATATTGTCTGGGGAGTTCTTGATAAGTACATTTTTCATTGTTGTATTGTTCTTAAATGCGACATTAACACCAAAATTCTTAAGAAGATGAGGGATATCTTTCATACTATTATTATAAGGCAGAACAAGCAAATTTTTTGTGTTGTAAGGTTCTTTCTGGTTTTGATACATAGTCTTTTTGCCGCTTCAAATGCACTGTTTAATACACTATCAGGATATTTCAATTTTTGCCTGCAATCCTAATCTTATCTATTTCATCATCAATATATTCAGGGCTACATACCCGTAATGCTCTTAAAAACATAGATGAAAACACTGACTTTTTAACCTTATTGCTTTGTCCAGAATAGAAATGCACATAGGAAGAAATATTAGTGGGTTTTCTATACACACTATATTTAAACCCACTACTATTTCTTCGTATGAGGACATCCAGAAACGGTAAGCACCCATCATTTTCCATTTCCATCGTGAATTTAATTGATGGTACTAATTGATTTAACTTAGCAAAAAAGTTTTTTACATCTTGGTTCCCTGGCCATACACAAATTATGTCGTCAACATACCTAAACCATGTTACATTACGTGGGATTATGTTGTTTAATATCTTCTTTTCAAAATATTCCATATATAAGTTACTTAACACTGGGGATAGAGGGTTTCCCATTGCCATACCAAAATTTTGTGAGTAAAATTTACCATTAAATTTAAATTTACAATCTTTTACACATAATTTAATCAGTTCAATTAAAGTACTTTTAGAAAATGGGATATCCAGCTGTGTGTTCTCTAACAATTCAGATAAAAACGCCATCAGATCATCTATTGGCACCTTTGTGAATAGTGATACAACATCAAAACTTACAAGCCTGGATTCACTATTAATCTCTACACTATTTAGTTTATTTATCAGGTCCACATTATTCTTGATATTTGCATTTGAGATGGTACCTACTAATGGGTTGAGAATATCTACTAAGTACTTCGCTAGCTTGTATGATGCGGAACCAACTGAACTAATAATTGGCCTGGCAGGAAAGTTTGCTTTGTGAGTTTTTATTATTGTACCATACATGTATGGTAGCGATGGGGAGGTCACACACAACTTCTTTATAAGGCTTTCGTTACCTTTTAACAGGTTTTTCACTTTCTTATTGAAACCACTATTCACATTGTCTATCGGGTTCTTATTTAATTCTTTATATGTGTTATCATCGCCTAAAAGATTTTGCATTTTTTCTATATATCCACTTTTATTTAAAATTACAAGGGCCCCTGATTTATCTGCTTTTGTCATGTGTATATTTTTATCTTTTTTCAGTTCATTAATAGCCACCATAAATCTTTTGGGGACGTTTGTGGTGTCTGATTTTTTCATACTTCCATAAATCACTCCCTTAACCATGTTCACTTCTTCATTCGTTAAATCACTATATTTTTCCAAATTACACAGTCCTTTAGTTATTTCCACACTGTTCCTTCCGCCAGGAGATAAAGCAAAGTTTAAACCGTAGCCTAAGGCACTAGTTACATTTCTATCCAGCTGTTTGTTTGATAAGTTGACGACACATTCATGATTGGCGTTGTTGGTCCAAGGGCTTCTTTCAATCAACAGTTTCATTTTATTATCGTGTTTCCGTTTCAGTTTCCGATACACTTGATTCCTCATCTTCACATGACAATATTCACGGAGGAATCTCTCCAATCTGGTGGTACTGAGGCTTCAAAATGTCGTCTTTTCCTCGTGAGATCTTCAAAATTCTTTTTGGTTTCCAATGTTTTGATGTTGATATGTTTTTCCAATATGGCACGTTGTATTTCACCGAAGGGTTGGTCTTCTAATTTCAGCAAGGAATTGGTTATGAACGATCTTGGTATCACTTGTTCATCCCGACATTCACGTAAAAACCGCAGGTGTTCCTTGTTGGTATGAGCTTGAGTGAGGGCGTCGGCAAATTCTCTGACGGCATATTCCAAGATGGGGAAAAGAACACAGAAAGATCGGAAGGAGCGCGTGGTATCCATTGATGATTATTATCACTTTTGTACGTGATTCATTTATCACATTACCACAGGTGAAAAATAAGAAACAGGGTGTAGGTCCTGACAGGTTTCGACTTTATTTCCAAGCCATTGACGAAGGACTGATACGGAGTGTGAGAAGTCACAAATATATACTACACAAGAACAGTACTGACGAACATACACAACCGTTAGAGGCTCCATATCCCTATTCAGGCCGGTGTCGAGGTAGGGGTGTCCTTTAAAACTCATTTGGCTAAAAATCACAATAGACTCTCAGGGGACATTGCTGATAAACAGACCATACCCACCTCAGATCCACACCTGACAGGTGTCATGGAGGCGGAGTTTGGAAACTCATTAACATTACTACCCTCGTACTGTGTTTACAAATATGATAATCCTATTTTCATATATCTCTACTGCCTACCTTAAAGTTTAAACAATTTACAAATTTCTTTTGATATTAAAGGATCAAGTTTATACATCCCTTGACTGATATTTATATTATGGTTGTAACTTTCTTTTATGAAGCTAGATTCAATGATGTTCCTTTCCAGTGCATTATTAGAATATACAATCCTTTTGCCTCTTCCCAGTTGATAGCATGATTGTTCTCACTAACATGTACAAATATACCACTGTTCCCTTGTGCATATCTCACACATTTCTTATGTTGTTCAATTCTTTTTCCAGTGCTTTCCCGGTTTGGCCAATATAAAAGTTGTCACAAGACTTACACGGAATTTTATATACACACCCTTTAATATTGTCTGGGAGTTCTTGATAAGTACATTTTTCATTGTTGTATTGTTCTTAAATGCGACATTAACACCAAAATTCTTAAGAAGATGATGAGGATATCTTTCATACTATTATTATAAGGCAGAACAAGCAAATTTTTTTGTGTTGTAAGGTTCTTTCTGGTTTTGATACATAGTCTTTTTGCCGCTTCAAATGCACTGTTTAATACACTATCAGGATATTTCAATTTTTTGCCTGCAATCCTAATCTTATCTATTTCATCATCAATATATTCAGGGCTACATACCCGTAATGCTCTTAAAAACATAGATGAAACACTGACTTTTTAACCTTATTGCTTTGTCCAGAATAGAAATGCACATAGGAAGAAATATTAGTGGGTTTTCTATACACACTATATTTAAACCCACTACTATTTCTTCGTATGAGGACATCCAGAAACGGTAAGCACCCATCATTTTCCATTTCCATCGTGAATTTAATTGATGGTACTAATTGATTTAACTTAGCAAAAAGTTTTTACATCTTGGTTCCCTGGCCATACACAAATTATGTCGTCAACATACCTAAACCATGTTACATTACGTGGGATTATGTTGTTTAATATCTTCTTTTCAAAAATTCCATATATAAGTTACTTAACACTGGGGATAGAGGGTTTTCCATTGCCATACCAAAATTTTGTGAGTAAAATTTACCATTAAATTCAAATTTACAATCTTTTACACATAATTTAATCAGTTCAATTAAAGTACTTTTAGAAAATGGGATATCCAGCTGTGTGTTCTCTAACAATTCAGATAAAAACGCCATCAGATCATCTATTGGCACCTTTGTGAATAGTGATACAACATCAAAACTTACAAGCCTGGATTCACTATTAATCTCTACACTATTTAGTTTATTTATCAGGTCCACATTATTCTTGATATTTGCATTTGAGATGGTACCTACTAATGGGTTGAGAATATCTACTAAGTACTTCGCTTTAAGCTTGTATGATGCGGAACCAACTGAACTAATAATTGGCCTGGCAGGAAAGTTTGCTTTGTGAGTTTTTATTGTACCATACATGTATGGTAGCGATGGGGAGGTCACACACAACTTCTTTATAAGGCTTTCGTTACCTTTTAACAGGTTTTTCACTTTCTTATTGAAACCACTATTCACATTGTCTATCGGGTTCTTATTTAATTCTTTATATGTGTTATCATCACCTAAAAGATTTTGCATTTTTCTATATATCCACTTTTATTTAAAATTACAAGGGCCCCTGATTTATCTGCTTTTGTCATGTGTATATTTTTATCTTTTTCAGTTCATTAATAGCCACCATAAATCTTTTGGGGACGTTTGTGGTGTCTGATTTTTCATACTTCCATAAATCACTCCCTTAACCATGTTCACTTCTTCATTCGTTAAATCACTATATTTTTCCAAATTACACAGTCCTTTAGTTATTTCCACACTGTTCCTTCCGCCAGGAGATAAAGCAAAGTTTAAACCGTAGCCTAAGGCACTAGTTACATTTCTATCCAGCTGTTTGTTTGATAAGTTGACGACACATTCATGATTGGCGTTGTTGGTCCAAGGGCTTCTTTCAATCAACAGCAATGTCCCCTGAGAGTCTATTGTGATTTTTAGCCAAATGAGTTTTAAAGGACACTCCTACCTCGACACCGGCCTGAATGGAGCCTCTAACGGTTGTGTATGTTCGTCAGTACTGTTCTTGTAGTATATATATTTGTGACTTCTCACACTCTGTATCAGTCCTTCGTCAATGGCTTGGAAATAAAGTCGAAACCTGTCAGGACCTACACCCCGTTTCTTATTTTTCACCTGTGGTAATGTGTGATAAATGAATCACGTACAAAAGTGATAATAATCATCAATGGATACCACGCGCTCCTTCCGATCTTTCTGTGTTCTTTTCCCCATCTTGGAATATGCCGTCAGAGAATTTGCCGACGCCCTCACTCAAGCTCATACCAACAAGGAACACCTGCGGTTTTTACGTGAATGTCGGGATGAACAAGTGATACCAAGATCGTTCATAACCAATTCCTTGCTGAAATTAGAAGACCAACCCTTCGGTGAAATACAACGTGCCATATTGGAAAAACATATCAACATCAAAACATTGGAAACCAAAAAGAATTTTGAAGATCTCACGAGGAAAAAGACGACATTTTGAAGCCTCAATACCACCAGATTGGAGAGATTCCCTCCGTGAATATTGTCATGTGAAGATGAGGAATCAAGTGTATCGGAAACTGAAACGGAAACACGATAATAAAATGAAACTGTTGATTGAAAGAAGCCCTTGGACCAACAACGCCAATCATGAATGTGTCGTCAACTTATCAAACAAACAGCTGGATAGAAATGTAACTAGTGCCTTAGGCTACGGTTTAAACTTTGCTTTATCTCCTGGCGGAAGGAACAGTGTGGAAATAACTAAAGGACTGTGTAATTTGGAAAAATATAGTGATTTAACGAATGAAGAAGTGAACATGGTTAAGGGAGTGATTTATGGAAGTATGAAAAATCAGACACCACAAACGTCCCCAAAAGATTTATGGTGGCTATTAATGAACTGAAAAAGATAAAAATATACACATGACAAAAGCAGATAAATCAGGGGCCCTTGTAATTTTAAATAAAAGTGGATATATAGAAAAATGCAAAATCTTTTAGGTGATGATAACACATATAAAGAATTAAATAAGAACCCGATAGACAATGTGAATAGTGGTTTCAATAAGAAAGTGAAAAACCTGTTAAAGGTAACGAAAGCCTTATAAAGAAGTTGTGTGTGACCTCCCCATCGCTACCATACATGTATGGTACAATAAAAACTCACAAAGCAAACTTTCCTGCCAGGCCAATTATTAGTTCAGTTGGTTCCGCATCATACAAGCTGGGAAGTACTTAGTAGATATTCTCAACCCATTAGTAGGTACCATCTCAAATGCAAATATCAAGAATAATGTGGACCTGATAAATAAACTAAATAGTGTAGAGATTAATAGTGAATCCAGGCTTGTAAGTTTTGATGTTGTATCACTATTCACAAAGGTGCCAATAGATGATCTGATGGCGTTTTTATCTGAATTGTTAGAGAACACACAGCTGGATATCCCATTTTCTAAAAGTACTTTAATTGAACTGATTAAATTATGTGTAAAAGATTGTAAATTTGAATTTAATGGTAAATTTTACTCACAAAATTTTGGTATGGCAATGGGAAACCCTCTATCCCCAGTGTTACGTAACTTATATATGGAATTTTTGAAAAGAAGATATTAAACAACATAATCCCACGTAATGTAACATGGTTTAGGTATGTTGACGACATAATTTGTGTATGGCCAGGGAACCAAGATGTAAAAAACTTTTTGCTAAGTTAAATCAATTAGTACCATCAATTAAATTCACGATGGAAATGGAAAATGATGGGTGCTTACCGTTTCTGGATGTCCTCATACGAAGAAATAGTAGTGGGTTTAAATATAGTGTGTATAGAAAACCCACTAATATTTCTTCCTATGTGCATTTCTATTCTGGACAAAGCAATAAGGTTAAAAAAGTCAGTGTTTTCATCTATGTTTTTAAGAGCATTACGGGTATGTAGCCCTGAATATATTGATGATGAAATAGATAAGATTAGGATTGCAGGCAAAAAATTGAAATATCCTGATAGTGTATTAAACAGTGCATTTGAAGCGGCAAAAAAAGACTATGTATCAAAACCAGAAAGAACCTTACAACACAAAAAATTTGCTTGTTCTGCCTTATAATAATAGTATGAAAGATATCCCTCATCTTCTTAAGAATTTTGGTGTTAATGTCGCATTTAAGAACAATACAACAATGAAAAATGTACTTATCAAGAACTCCCCAGACAATATTAAAGTGTGTATATAAAATTCCGTGTAAGTCTTGTGACAACTTTTATATTGGCCAAACCGGGAAAGCACTGGAAAAAGAATTGAACAACATAAGAAGTGTGTGAGATATGCACAGGGAACAGTGGTATATTTGTACATGTTAGTGAGAACAATCATGCTATCAACTGGGAAGGGCAAAAAGGATTGTATATTCTAATAATGCACTGAAAGGAACATCATTGAATCTAGCTTCATAAAAGAAAGTTACAACCATAATATGAATATCAGTCAAGGGATGTATAAACTTGATCCTTTAATATCAAAAGAAATTTGTAAATTGTTTAAACTTTAAGGTAGGCAGTAGAGATATATGAAAATAGGATTATCATATTTGTAAACACAGTACGAGGGTAGTAATGTTAATGAGTTTCCAAACTCCGCCTCCATGACACCTGTCAGGTGTGGATCTGAGGTGGGGTATGGTCTGTTTATCAGCAATGTCCCCTGAGAGTCTATTGTGATTTTTAGCCAAATGAGTTTTAAGGACACTCCTACCTCGACACCGGCCTGAATAGGGATATGGAGCCTCTAACGGTTGTGTATGTTCGTCAGTACTGTTCTTGTAGTATATATATTTGTGACTTCTCACACTCTGTATCAGTCCTTCGTCAATGGCTTGAAATAAAGTCGAAACCGGTCAGGACCTACACCCCGTTTCTTATTTTTCACCTGTGGTAATGTGTGATAAATGAATCACGTACAAAAGTGATAATAATCATATATATATATGTATATATATATATATATATATATATATATATATATATATATATATATATATATATATATATATATATATATAAGAGCCTGTGAATAGCGATGTGTGAGAATCGAACCAGCGTTACCATATTCACAAGGAGGTCACGTTGCCGACCTGGCTACGGAAGGATAAAAGTCTATCGCCTCTCGTACATACATATACCTGTCGTTTTCAGATATATTTTGTTAGAGCTGGAATAGACCCATCCTCACCATCGTAGCCAAGTGGGCAATTGTTTTTATTGCTTTTTGGGCTGAAATATATATGTAGAATTCGAGAAGTTAAGAGGGCATTGTGGCTATTAGAATTACATATGTGTCTGGTAAAAGTGACCAGTAGATTCTACATATATATTTCAGCCCAAAAAGCAATAAAAACGATTGCCCACTTGGCTACGATGGTGAGGATGGGTCTATTCCAGCTCTAACAAAATATATCTGAAAACGACAGGTATATGTATGTACGAGAGGCGATAGACTTTTATCCTTCTCGTAGCCAGGTCGGCAACGTGACCTCCTTGTGAATATGGTAACGCGGGTTCGATTCTCGCGACCGCTATTCACAGGCTCTTCAATTTCTTCCGTCTGGATATTTTCGGCTTCGTAGTTACAAGCATATCCAAAAAAGCGCGAAGAATTCGAGAAGTTACGAGGGCATTGTGGCTATTAGAATTACATATGTGTCTGGTAAAAGTGACCAGTAGATTCTACATATATATACATATACAGGGTGTTTCGAAATTAGAGGCCCCCCCCTCTACAGCATAAACTAAAATTGATATGGACAAAAACAAAAGTAATTCAGAACAGTTATTTATTCAAGTTTTTCTCTGAGTATTTAATATTTTGTGTGGCCTCCATCTGTCTGTACCACAGACTGCATTCTTGAGGGGTATGATTTCAGCAAATCACAAAAAAGCTGAGACTTAAACTCCATTTTCCTGAGCACTTCAGTCACCTCTCTTCGCAGGTCGTCGAGGCTTGGTATACCATCAAAGTTCACTGTGCGTGCTTCAACAAGATCCTTTAAGATACTACCAATGTTTTCACACACATTAAAGTCAGGGAAGCTACCTGGAAATTCACTTGACGAGGAGAAATCGATACCACTGTTTTGAAGTAGCTCCTGTGTCTGAAGAGCCTTGAAACATGGTGCCTTATCATGCAAAAATGTGGCTTCTTCAACAGATAACACATTTTCAGGATCTTTGAGGAAAGGAAATACTCCACCTGTAAGAACAGTTTATCTGAAGTATTCGCCACTCCATGACTGTCCTTTTTCTTTGTTGATCCACATTAACCATTTGGCTGTGAAACAGAAAAATTCCCAAACATTCAGGAAATCTCACAACTTGGCGATAGCGCACGTCATCGCTGATACCATTCAACTTTGCAACCCAAATGATGTCATTTTTATGATTTGGCTTCCTGACTGTGTAAATGAAGAATTCATCTGATGCAGCAACATGGAGAAAGTCAGCCTCATCCCAATCTTTAAGAAATGGACCACAAAACCATGCACAGTCTTCTCTCTGTTGCTGAGTGATGTTGGGCTTGCTGATAACATGAAATAGCGTGATACCAGATTTTTTCAACTCACGATATACAGCACTATAACTTCTCTTCTTTCCCCTTTTTGTTTCTAGTCCAAGTGCCAATTTACGTAAAGACTTTCTTGGTCTACCCACTGCCTCAGCTATGATGTCTTTTGACTCCTGAGAAAGGACTTCAGGCCATCCAAGATTTTAACTCTTTTCGTGATGACAGTCACATGGATTTTTGTTCCAGTTTCTTTTGACAAAGGATTCATCTCTTTTAGTGTATTTAGCTATCCAGGAACGTGAAATGAAGGATGCACCAACATCCCTGGCCTCTCTGAAGGTTATAGCCCGGATTCGGTCAATCCATCTGATTTCCTCCGAGTCGTTAGCCATGGCTGTATCTAACTCCATCACTCAGTCTGAAAATACAAGAAATGTAAAATGAAAAATAGCTTAATAGAAACTTAAAATAATGTACTTGGAGATAGGCTATAACAGAAAACTTCATAACTTTCCATTTGTTCTGTGGAGGCAGGGCGCCTCTAATTTTGAAACACATGATAATATATATATATATATATATATATATATATATATATATATATATATATATATATATATATATATATATATATATATTTATATTTATATATAAAATAAATCATTGCATAATTGTTCATGGATATATTTGTTCTCTGATTTTGTTAAAACTGGGCTGCTTTGTGTAGTGAATTCAGGAAATACAGGTAGGGGCTCCATAGACTTTAATCCTCTGTATATTGCAATTTAATTCCTGCAAATGGACTCGAAATTCGCAGAAAACACGTGGGTCTTGTGGTTCAATTATCTTCTGTAGTTTATTCTAATCTGCTAGTTTGCGCTGTGCACTGGAATGGATTATGAAATTTAGGACAAAGGCCAAGCACTGGGATCTACGAGGTCATTCAGCGCTGAAAAGGAAATGGAGATTAAAAGGTTTGAGAGGTGTAACAGGAGGAAACCCTTTTGCAGTTGCACTATGAATCAATTGTCAGCGGAGGGTGGAAAGTAAGATGGAGCTAGGGGTCGAAGGGGCGCTGCAAAGAACCTTAAGTAATACCTACTGTTCAGTATAGTGCACCGCGTTAGGTGCGCTGACGGCCGGAGTGTCATTCCCGTAGGGTATTGTAGACATAATGAAAGGTGTATCAAAATTAGAAACCCATTTATCTTTTCTTTTGTTCATTTCGAGTGTTTTCATTTTTTTATTTATAATAATAATAATAATAATAATAATAATAATAATAATAATAATAATAATAATAATAATAATAATAATAACTAGGAAGGAGACCCTCTTGTACACGTTTTCTGAAAAAAATTATTGCTGTATCAACAGAGGTTATTTTTGATATTATATTTTCTGTCTTTCTAATGATTCATTTTTCTTCATGTAGGGGAAAGATCACTTAATACTCGTAATACAAGCAGTAAACTTTGTCAGTTACTGGGTCAATCATATTTTCGTAGAATATCTACGTATTTATTTTCGTTCATCATTAAGCGTAGCAATTTGCATATCATTAATATCTTTTCCAGACGTCCTAAAGTTTCCGGTTGCCGGGATTTTTATATTATACTCATATAAGTTGCTAAAACTGGGTAAATTATATCTTTTAAAAAGACAGCATTATACAAAAACAACTTTATTACTTCACACTCATATCTTCTAGAAACTGGCGAGAATGTAATTACCACTCATCTTTGTATTTAAGGAGTAAAAGCAAGCAAGCAACCAAAACAATTGCTCTGCTATCACAGACTCAAACAGTAACTGAAAAGTCATGCATGCTCCGCAGACTTTCCTGTAATTCTGAACTGGCAAAGGACAGTGACCATCCTGGCATACTGGATGTGCTAGGGTCAACATAGCCCTGTTAGTTTTACAAGGACTTCACAGTCTTGTGGTCCCAGGTTCAAGCCCAGCTCATAGCTTGATACTGTAGATTTCACTGTCAACATGACTTTACCAGCCAATGTAAACTGGCCCATAGGTATACCTGCTTAGTCAACAGCAGCCTTTGCCTGGTTCTTGCTGGTCCTAACTTGGAAAGAAACAGGACTGGGGCGCTGGTTCTTCTCACCATACCTTGGAAAGAGAGGGGACTTGGGTGCTGTTCATATTTGTAAATGGTCTCTAAGACTTTGTGCACCTTTGTAATGACCCGTTTCTTGCTACTGCTGCCCATGAGTGACTTTTAACCTCATGTTGGAGCTGACTTGGTAATTTCCACCATTTTTGGGTTTTGACCAATCAGCACATCCCATGGAATTTGCCAAGACTTGATTTCAACCTTTATACGAGGGAAGATTTTCTCAAAACTTGATGGAACTGCTAATTCAGAACAACTATCCTGCAGTTTGTTGCCATTCTTCCTCTCAAACTGAACTGTCAGCCATATCATCTTGTTTCACAACAGCTAGTGTTAGCATCCAACATAAACCAACTTTCGTACCATAACTGCATAACCAGCAAAGTGCAAAGATGTATTGCAAATAGGTGTTGGGAGGGAAGGGGGTAAAGCAAAATGATACTGAGAACTCCACAGGGCTAACAAAAATATCCACTCCAAGACTTCCAGTATCTATGGAAATTTGGTCTCTGGGAATCACTAAGAAATTAACAAATCTCAGACATAATGGGTTATGATAGATGTACTGACATGATGAGAATGAGGAGCATATTGCATAAACTGCCACTGAGATGTACGCCAGGAATTTCAGCTCACAGATCCAATACCAGGAGCAAATTTGTAGCCATTAATATATATATATATATATATATATATATATATATATATATATATATATATATATATATATATATATATATATATATATGTATGTAAGTATGTAATGTACATGCATACATATATATAATTTATATATATATATATATATATATATATATATATATATATATATATATATATATATATATATATATATATATATATATATACACATTATATATATACACACTACACACACACACACACACATATATATACTGTATATATATACATATAAATTCAGTACTCTCATACATACTTTCTAAAGTCTTATAGAATACTTAAAAGTATTATAACATTGGCTGATATCCTCAGGAGTTTGGAAATCCCAGGAACTTCACCCCCTTTTGATCGTATCAAAGTCTGGCAAACTAATTCAAGAGGACCTTCGATACCATCCACCAACATTCCCTTACCAGGAAAATTTTTTTTTATGTTACTGTAGCGCTCTGGGTTCTGTTATTATGGATCGCAGTTAATCCCTTAATTCCACAGGGGCTATATGTATACATGTATATGTATGTATGTATATGTATGTATGTATATATATACATATACAGTATATATATACATATACATGTATGTATAATATATATACAGGTTAACAAGCGGGTGCAGCTAGATGCCGAAGGAACACTGCAAACACCCTTTGGTAATAATGCCTACGTTGCACCAAGAGGGGCACTGCCAGCACTATTCCTCCCCACCCCCACCCCCCTCCACGGGATCATGATTCGCCTCGCCAAAGGCTCCCCCAACAACGTATTCAGGGGAGAGAGGCTGCAGAAGACACTGTCAGCAGATTATGAACCTCCAGAGTGGAAGGGTTTTGAGGAACCTTGACCCTTAAGGACTCGTGACCCAGGGAAGGTATCTTGACCTGACCTCTCACCACAAAAGAAATCTCTCTCTGTTTCTTTGAAACCAGGTAGGAGTAGGATGCCGCCTTTGAGAGATTGGGGTTGGGGGGTGGAAGGAGGATGAACGACTCTCATTGACTTTAAATTAGCGTAAATAACCCCACTGATGAAAAAAATAAGTAAAAGATGCCCCGAAGTTTCTTCGGCGCAATCAGGTTTTCTGAACAGCCGCTATACCGTATAATCAATGCCACCGAAAATAGATCAATCTTTTGGTGGTCTCGGTATAATGCTGTATATATGTTCTAAATGGGGTGTATATTATAAATTGTCCATTATAGATTGTAGACTTGTAAGAATTTCTCGGAGGGTCATCGTGTCGTTAGGAAAAGGGAAATTCTTTTTCTAATTAAGATTTTTGCTTAGTAGTTTATAATCTGTAGACCTGGTAACATGTTTTCTTCTTGTTTTCGTTGTAACAACCGGAGTTTTACCAGTAATAATTCTGAAAGTTATATATACAGATATACATATATATATATATATATATATATATATATATATGTATATATATATATATATATATATATATATATATATATATATATATATATATATATATATATATATATATATATATATATATATATATATATATATATATATATATATATATATATATATATATATATATATATATATATATAATGACCATAAAAACACTATATACACGTTGCATCCATAGATTGCGGATACTTCTTCTGTATCCCTTTTCACTGGGATACAGAAGAATTATTCGAAATATATGGTTGCAACGTGTACACATTGTATTAATGGGCCTTTTTTATCTTTATATATATATATATATATATATATATATATATTATTCATTTTGTTTTCCATATTTCATGGCTACAGTATTGCACAACAGTTCCAAGTATTGTGGGTGAAACTATAAGAAATATTTATTTCTTAGATGTCAAATGTTTCCGATACAAAATTAAGATGCCCTGTCAGGTGGCAACACTGAATATCTTATCACGTTGCGAAGTTTAAAAATATAAATAAAATTAATTTATATCATTGTTACTACAATGACCTTATGCATGTGTGCACTGTAGGCACTACTTGAGGTTCCTCGGCCCCTAGCTGAGACCCCTTTCATTCCTTTTACTGCACCTCCGTTCAGATCTCTTTCTTTATTCCTACTTTCCACCCTCTCCTAACACTTGATTCATAGTGCAACTGCAAAAGGTTTTCCTCCTGTTACACCTTTCAATAAGCCTTCTTTACTCTCAATTTCCCTTTCAGCGTTGAATGACCTCATAGGTCCTAGCGTTTGGCCTTTGGCCTGAATTCTATATTCTATTCTATTCTGTTAGAAGTCTACCAAGTATAAGAGCGCTGTTTTATGACCGAACAAGTCACTCACTCGAACACTTCTCGAATTTTGTAAGACCATATGCCAGCGATTTTTTTAAAAATAGAATTTTGGACAAAGGCCAAGCTCCGGGACCATTGAGGTCATTCAGCGCTGAAAGGGAAATTGACGGGAGAAAGGTTATAAAAGGTGTAACAGGAGGAAAACCTCGCAGTTGCAATATGAAACAACTGTTAGGAGAGGTTGGAAAGTAAGATGGAAATGAGAGAATATGAGCAGAGGTACAGAAAAGGAATCAAAGGGGTTGCAGCTAGAGACCGAAAGGACGCTGCAAAGAACCTTAAGTAATGCCTACAGTGCACAACATGAGGTGCACTGACGGCACTACCCTCCACGGGGCCAGGAGGAACTATCACAGACTATTTATTCTCCCAGGGATGATTCGAAGGACATGTCCGAGCCATCTCTGTCACCCTTCCATCATGATCTCATCTGCATGTGGAACTTCCATTAACTCCATTTCTAACTCCATCCTGCCACCTGACTCCTAATGTTCTTCTTAAAGCTTTACTCCCAAAATGACAAAATCTTTTAGATATAATTTTTTTCTCTTGTGAAATGGAGATGGCGCCAGACTAAACATTTGAATTATTTTCCCTATTTCTATTGTTCATACCTAGTCAAATACAATTACAATACAAAGGGAACTGTATTTTATAAATTTTAGCTAAAGTTTTCTGTCTAAATATGGGGTCCATCCATAATTCAGCGGTTTAACTGTGAATGTGGTAGTGATTATTGTCTGTGCTTTTCTTGGGAGCCATCCACTGCTAGGGAAAACGGCTCAAGGTTTTATACATGTATGAATGTATGTATGTATTTATTTATATGGAAATATCTATCTCTCTATCTATCTACCCATCTATCTATCTATCTATCTATCTATATGTGTGTGTATGTAATTGTAATAGCCACAATTACATACGCATCTAAAAAAAGTGACCAGTAGATTCTACATTATATATATATATATATATATATATATATATATATATATATATATATATATATATATATATATATATATATATATATATATATATATATATATATATAATTGAAATAACTCATCTAACTTTGCATAATCAATCCAGATGTCAGCCTTTTTCCTTCCTTTAAGAACCCCCTCGTTACCTATGGGCTTCAACAATATATTTCTTACAGCCAACGGCTTCAAGATTATTGCCAAGAGCTGGCCGGTAGATCCTTAGTTGTGGAAATGAGAACCAGAAGAAGGGTAAAGTAACCTCACTTGTTACATTTTCCAAAAATCCCCACCGGAGGAGATACTGTCATTAGATCTCTTAAAATGACTCCAGAAAATTGCTCGAAGCAGAGGCTCTTCAAACAACCGAGTTTTCTGTACAGCCACTACAGCATATAATTAATGCCACCGAAAATAGATCTAAGTTTCGGTGGTCTCGGTATAATGCTGCATGAACCCCGGCCCGGTGGTGGCCTCTCCTATATCGTTGTCAGAAGCACGATTATGGCTAACTTTAACCTTAAATAAAATAAAAACTACTGAGGAGGCTAGAGGGCTGCAATTTGGTATGTTTGATGATTGATGGGTGGATGATCAACATACCAATTTGCAGCCCTCTAGCCACAGTAGTTTTTAAGATCTGAGGGCGGACAGAAAAAGTGCAGACAGAAAAACAAGTGCGGACAGAATAAAGTGCGGACGGACAGACAAAACCGGCACAATAGTTTTCTTTTACAGAAAACTAAAAATTGTTGACAGACATTTGGAAACCCTGTCAAGAGAAATGCTGACAAAGTTTACAATATCACTCAACAGGACTAGCACTACAATCTATGTAAAATCACAATCAACCGGCATTTATTTTTTCCATAAATTTCCGAATAATCATCAAGCGGTTCCTGTCATGACATATATCAAAAACCCAGTCAAGGAATAAACAGTCATCAACGATTTCAGTAACACAAGTAGGGAGCAATTACTGTCAACAGAAATATTAAAACTAGATCAAGTGGCAATTACTACCAAAAGGGATTTCAGAAATGAAAATAAAAATAGAATAGAATAGAATACAGAATTTAGGCCAAAGGCAAAGCGCTAGGACCTACGAGGTCATTCAGCGATGGAACAGGAACTGACAATAAAAAGGTTTGAAAGGTGTAACAGGAGGGAAACCTCGCAGTTGCAATATGGAACAATTGTTAGGAGAGGGTGGAAAGGAAGATGGAAGAAAGAGAATATGAACGGAGGTACAATAAAAGCAATGAAAGGGGTTGCAGCTATGGACAGAAGGGACGCTGCAAAGAACCTTAAGTAATGCCTACAGTGCACCGCATGAGGTACACTGGCGGCACTGTCTCCCTATGAGGGGAAAATAAAAGTAAGTTGCACCCACGAGTAGCTCAAAAGCTAAATAGTCAATTACTACGATAAAAAATAGGAGACAAACCAATGAAAACTTGAAATTCCCATTCCGGCACCACCCCAAGGTGACAAATTCTATGTTAGTATTCTGGAAAGGCCAGTGTATCCAGAAAACGTGACATGATCCCCTTTCCCACGAGGTAAGTTAGTCATAGAAAATGTCTTAGGAGTGTTATTGTGAAATAAATTGCCAAAAAGTGCCCTAAATTTGATCAAATTTTTTATCTGAAAAGTTTACTAGTTTGAAATTTCCAGTTTTACTTTAGACACAACAAATCAATGTCTGCCACCTCAGTGGCAAATTGTAGTTAGTGCATCTAGGTGACATTAGTAATGTTTCCACAGACAAAATTTTGTAGGAAAAACAGGGCTTTGTTGTAAATTTAATTCATATCATATGATTTTTCATATTTCTATATACTTGCAAAAAAGAATTTTTATCTAGTTGCTTGTCACAAGTCACTGAATCATCTGAACTTTCCTTGTTTTGTTTTACTTAAACCGTGGAGTACTTATGTAATAGCCATATGCGACACCACTCTTTAGTGTGCTAAAAAAAACACATCAGTAAAGTCAGAACAGCTTTAGCTACAAAATAGCAAAACGCTGCTAATCAGCCTAAACTGCTAGTAGCAAACAAACAATATCTCACACAACGGTACTTCCACTGTGGTAACTTGGTCATTGTCGTAGGTTGATAAGGGAATACTCTACTCTAAATCTGGTATATTTTGTAGCTATTCTATTTGAATCTTAACTAGTTCTTCTCCTTCTGCAGAATCTCACTATGGCCTGCCAATTCAAACTGTGACAGTCAATGTGGGACAAACGGCAAGACTGACCTGTTTTGTGCAAACACCTGGAGATTACAAGGTCAGTTTTCCAAACTTTCATCCATCTGAATAATCTTACAAGAATTCACATTTATGTTGTTGTGCTACTAGAAATTTTCTGTTCTGTTTATTGTGTTCTTGATATTACCACATCTAAATGGCCACTTCTTTTGTAGTCTATACACTTGTAGATTGGTACCGTTCTTTGCTATCTGAAATCTAGCTCACTAAATTCTTGCCAAGTTTTTGCATTATGTTGCATGCTGTAGTGAAGGGCTTCAGTTTACTGAAAAGTAGCGTTTTCTATATACTGGAGAAGGGGCTTCCCATTTACTGTAGAGAAGGCTTTCATTGTACTGTAGAATAGTTTTCCCCATTTTGCTGAAGAGAAGGGCATTCAACTTACTACAGAGTAGGGTTTTCTATATACTGGAGAGGGGGCTTTGCAGTTCCTAAAGAGTAGGGCTGCCCTTTTGCTGTAGAGAAGGCTTTCACGGTACTGTAGAGTAGTCTTTCTATTTGCTGTAGAATGGGGCTTTCCGATTCCTAATGATGAGGGCTGCCCATTTGCTGTAGAGAAGAGCATTCAATTTACAACAAAGTAGGGTTTTCTATACACTGCAGAGGGGGTTTTCCAGTTCCTGTGGAACAAAGGCTTCCATTTATCATTATCTTTATTCTTATTATTTTTACGTCTCATGCTACCTGCTCTTTCTCCCAACCAGGTGGCTTGGATGAAAAAAGTGACCAACATCGTCCTGTCGATGGGCGAAGCTGTGATCATCAGGGACCCCCGGATGTCCGTGCAGAGAGAGCAGAGGTCGACCTGGATCCTCACAATCACCAACGTCACTATCAAGGACCATGGATACTACACTTGCAACATAAACACTCTGCCCCCGACGTCCATCCACGGGTTCTTGAACGTCGTAGGTACGCGGGAAGCTAAGGGGGTTTAATCGCTTCCCTGAGTTGCTTAGTTTCCATGGACAGTAGACATTCTGGATTTCATACAGAGGTCCCTTCCTCATAACGACTGAATTCATTCAAGCAGCGCTGCTTGCTTAAGAGTTCTTTGTTATGTTAGCTCAAGAGAATGGTTTGATTACGAAAGCCTCATTTCCAGCCATGTTGCTCTGGTAAGGGAATGAATGGAGCTGAGAAAGCATGTTGTTATAATAAATAATAATAATAATAATAATAATAATAATAATAATAATAATAATAATAATAATAATAATACATGTTTCTATGATTTGTAAAGCTAGTTTAAGGGCATCATATGGTTGTACAGAGTAAAACAAAAAAGAACAGAATAAAGCAGCCAATGACAGGATTAGCAAGTAATGCTGACATTGAAAAAGGTGCATCTAAAGCATGTGCAATTAACTTTGAAATGCAATAATTGCATGAATATACTGCAGGGGTATTACCCAGTGAGATTATTACGAAATATAAAACAGGATCCTCGAAGCTGAAATGAGGGATCTATAACCATTACGTTAATATCAATTTGCAATGGAATATCGAACCCTAAATCCAAGCAACACTGATGAGAGTGCAGTGCTTACTCGAAGTTTCATTGTTATCGCTTCGTGCAAACTGTAACTAATCTCGCCTTCATTGTTATTGCGTGAGAGTTTGTTCATCGAAACGGAGATGGTGGAGATATTATAAGGCTAGTCCTATCTGCTACTACTACCACTAACACTACTGCTTTGCTTGAGTCTTCTTCTTCTGCCCAAAGGAGTTGATGGAATCTGGCGAGGTTCCAGAATCTGATCTTTTAAGTAGCCTATTTCCCAGTGTTCACCAGGATTTGGATTTACTCGTATAGCACGAAAAGATAATCTGAAAGGCGACTTTTCTTCTAACTATGAATTCCTCAGTACCAAATCCTCATGAAATAGAACAGAATATAGAATTTAGGCCGATGGCCAAGCGCTGGGACCTATGAGGTCATTCAGCGCTGAAACTGAAATTGACAGTAGTTTAAGAGAGGGGGGGAAATTAAGATGGAAGAAAGAGAATGCGAACGGAGGTACAGTAATAGGAATGAAAGGTACACTGACAAGAACCTGAAGTAATGACTACAGTACACCGCATGTTGTGCACTGATGGCACTACCCACTTGGGGTATAACTCCTAATTAGGATATAAGCTTTTGCTCTTGTAAACTAAGGGACACACAAAATCTGCGTTGATTTCGTATCTGTGCCCAGAACCTCGATTCGACGGGAAAACTGACACCATTGTTGAAAGCAGCTTAAAGCTCTCTTGAGGGATGAGTGCATGTGCTCACTGGCTCCCTGCTTCTAACCATAAAAGGCACAGGTTCGAACCCTGTCAGGTTAGGGAGACTTATTATAATATTAATTCACTTGAAGTGTGAGTTATACCAAGGTAGAATGCATTTGACACTAATGGATTATTTGTGAGTTAATATCTGACTGTATGTGTGTACATACATACATACATACATACATACATACATACACACACACATATATGTGTGTGTGTGTGTGTGTGTGTGTGTGTGGATACCTTGTCACTGTAAAGCCTTACATCCAAGTGCAAGAAATTTGCAGGTTCGTTTCCTGCTAACGGACATCATATATAGTTCCTTCAGATTTCTTGCACTTGGATCTAAGGCTTTGCAGTCACAAGCGCAAGAATTTGAGAAAATAAGAGGGCATTGTGGCTATTACAATTACTTATGTATCTGGTAAAAAATGACCAGTAGACTACAAACACACACAAATATATATATATATATATATATATATATATATATATATATATATATATATATATATATATATATATATATATATATATATATATATATATATATATAATATACATCGTATAATATATAATATATATACTGTACATATAGAAACATTGCCCTTCCAGAACCGCCAGTGTTGGACGACAAAGACGAGGAGCTGTGGGTGATGGAGGGAATGAAAGCAGTCCTCAGCTGCTCCGCCCACGGAACGCCAACCCCGTCCTACAAGTGGTTCAGAGAAGATTACGGTCGGATCAGGCTAAATTCCTCCACATACGGTGAGGTTATGTTGGATGTTTAGCTCTTTTCTTGATTTTTTTACTACCTTTTTTGTTTCTTTTGGTTTGTGCATAATTGCTGTTTATTTCTTCTCTGTTGATTTATTAAAATAATTGACCTTGTGTACATAATATATACATACACATATGCATATATATGTATATATTTTTTAAATATAATAAACATACATACAAACACAAACACACACGTATGTATATATATATATATATATATATATATATATATATATATATATATATATATATATATAAAGATAAAATCCACGAAATAAACGGAAACACTGGAGTGCTTCGAGGCCTTTCGATGCCAGGTCCTTTACGTGCTAAGTAAAGGATCTAGCGTCGAAAGGCCTCGCAGCACTCCAGTGTTTCCGTTTCCTTAAATGGATTTTATCTTTATTTATATATTCATCACGTTCCATATTTTCGTGATTCAGTTATACATATATATATATATATATATATATATACACACATATATATATATATACATATACATATCCATATAAAATCTCTTGCTGCTCGCACCAGGCCCCATAGATCTTTTGCAAGTTTTAATAATGTGTAGTTTTTTCAGCCACTAGTGTTATCCATACTCCCACCCATCTTTTGAAAAGACAAAATTTTATTCCACATTGTAGTTGTGCAACCAAGAGGAGAGGAAAAATGAATATTTTTGCAATGAATAAAACTCATAAAGAAAGAGGCTGAGGACATTAATTATGCAATCGAGTATTTACATAACTGGAAATATTTTAAATCTTTTGTTGGATGATAATTTGATTTAGGGAATTACATATTTAGCCGGGAACAATAACAAACAGGTCTTTCCAAAACGTCAGCCCAGTTACGAAAACTGCATAGTAATTCTTCGTACATATTTATTTTTCACCCGTAGGAGGGTAGTACTGTCAGTGCACCTCATTAAGGTTTTTGCAGCCTGCCTTCGGCCCCTACCTGCAACCCCTTTCGTTCCTTTTACTGTACCTCCTTTCACATTCTCTCTCTTCCATCTTACTTTCCACCCTCTCCTAACGATTGATTCCTAGTGGAACTGCAAAAGTTTTCTCCTGTTACATCTGTCAGACATTCTTTTCTCTCAATTTCCGTTTCAGCGCTGAATAACTTCATAGGTCCCAGGGCTTGGCCTTTGGCCTAAATTCTATATTCAATTAAATTCAATTCATTTCAGTTCTAAGAGGCTATTCAAATATCAAAATAGATGCGAGGAGCTTTTATATTACTTCAGTTTTCCCTCTGCGTCGCCTCCTTCAAGAACAGAATAGAAAAGAATAGATAATTTGAACCAAAGGCCAAGTGCTGGGACCTATGAAGCTATTCAGCGCTGAAAGGAAAGTTGACAGTAGAAAGGTTTGAAAGGCGTAACAGCAAGAAAACCTGGCAGTTGCACAATGAAATACTTGTTAGAGAGGGTGGATAGTCAGAAGGAAGAAAAAGAATATGAACAGATGCACAGTAAGAGGATTGAAAGACGTTGCAGCTAGGGGCCGAAGCTGCTAAGACTCTCATGCAATGCCTGCAGTGCTCAACGTGAGGTGCAATGACGGCACCACCCCACCTACGGGGTCCCTCCTACAAGGTTTCTTAATACTATTTGCAAGTATAGGGTTCAGTGAATACCACAGAAATAGGCCTAATTATACCCTTTCAGAGTATTAAAAGCCACTATTAGTATAGCAAGTTGGCCACTTTGATTCTTTATGAGCAGAGAGCATAACAGTGCCAAACTTCAGGTTCTTTGCAGCGTCCCTTCCGTGGCCCCTGGCTGCAACTCCTTTCACTCCTTTCACTATACCTCCTTTCATATTCTCATTCTTCCATCTTACTTTCCACCTTCTGATTCTCCTAACAAATGTTTCATATTTGCTACTGCAAAGGTTTCGTAAAATAAATCTAATCCTTCGGGCCAGCCCTCTCTAGGAGAGCTGTTAATCAGCTCAGTGGTCTGGTTAAACTAAGGTGCACTTTTCCTCCTGTTATACTTCAAACCTTGCTACTGACAGTCTCCCTTTCAGAGCTGAATGACCTCATAGGTCCCAGAGCTTGGCCTTTGGCCTAAATTCTGTATTCTATTCTATTGTATCCTAAGATAGTGTTATCGCGGGGACATCATCAATTAGGTTTTGAATTAAGCAGTGCAAAAGAAAAGAAACCTAATTATACCCTTAGTTAGAAAAGTTGTAACTTTGATAATTGAAACTGTAGCCCTCAATGCATATATCATTTGCATCACAGACGGAAACTTCCTGTTCATTTCGTCGGCTCTAGGGTCGTGTAGAGGCAACTTAATCAAAACTTTTGCAAAGGCCCGTGGAAAGTTTTGATACAGGCCAATTACATGGAAGGAATCGTTTTTTCCCCTCTTTGTTACTAGGAGTGTGACCTGGGACGTTTAAGACATCTGTAGTAAACTAGTATTGATATTTGTCAAGTTTTGTTGGTAAAATAAAAACAAAGAATTCTTTAAGGGTGAATGTAGGTACAAGCTAATCAGATCGGAATAATAATGGTCTGTTGCAAATATTTAGGTAACAACCAAAGAGACTTCTCAAGTTTAGATGATGAAAAATAGTACAGCAAATTTCATGTACACACTTAATATTTTACTTGGCACTATGCCACTATTTATATACACCCAAATACATATACAGATTATATAGCAAAAGTGTAAGAATGGAGTGGTTGCTCGGCCTTTCAACACATAGTCCTTTACTAGCAGACTGTGTCGAAAGGCCTAGCAGCCACTCCATTGTTTCACTTTTCCTTCATGGCATTTGCCTTTTTTAATACATTCATCACGTTCCATATCTTCGTGAATCAGTCATGCATACAGTATATATATATATATATATATATATATATATATATATATATATATATATATATATATATATATATATATATATATAGAGAGAGAGAGAGAGAGAGAGAGAGAGAGAGAGAGAGAGAGAGAGAGAGAGAGAGAGAGAGAGAGGGAGCCTCGATGGCCAAGTCAGTTAGAGCAGCAGCTTCGGACTTCATAGAGGTCTGTGGTGCAGGTTCAGAACCGCAGCCGACTGGTCAGAGAGGCAGACACTTTGCTATCTGTGTAGACACCCCGGGATTATGTGTGTAATCAACGGATAGGTTTGTTTGAAAGAAAATGGGTGTTACAGACTAATACACACACTCCAACATTTCCTAAAAATATAACAGACACCTCACACGTCTCGAACTGTTGGCATAACTGCGCAACAACTTGCTGCTGGGAGAAAGGGCGCTGGTGGCTGGTATGATACATGTACATACACTACCAGGGTCTAAGCGATGACAGCCAGGGCAGCCCATCGAGACTACAGTCTACCCCAAAGTCAAATCAAAAGTCCTCCAAAAGAAGGCATCGTGCTTACCCCATACAAATGGGAAAAAAGCACGTTAAAAGAAGAAGAAGAATATATATATATATATATATATATATATATATATATATATATATATATATATATATATATGTGTGTGTGTGTGTGTGTGTGTGTGTGTGTGTGTGTGTGTTACAGTCATATTTTAGCATGCATTACTGGGTAATATTGCAGAGTGGTTCTGCACACGTTATTACGCTATGTATGTTGTCACATTGGGGTGGGGTGTCCAGAGGGCGCAAAGCCCCACCTTGGCCAAGACAGCAACGGTATCCTTGTATAGGTTAAGTTAGGATGCATCCCTGCTGAATTATATCTTTGATCTGCTTTCAAGTAGGCCAGGACTCGTGTAAATAGCATGTGCAACTTCTTTTCACTGTTAACCACAATTGTTACTAAAAAGCAGTTTTTACAATTCCAACTTCCCTGTCCCTCAGTTCAAAGCTGGGAGAAAAGAAAGCTTATATTGGAACATGTAAACCACCAGACCGCTGGGGGATACATTTGCATCACAAGCAACGGCTATCTGCCATCGAAGAGCAAAAGAGTTGTCTTGAACGTGTACTTCGCGCCTAAGGTCAGGGGCCCAGGCAGCCAAATCTGGGCCCATCTTGGGCAGGCAGTGAGCCTGACTTGTCTCTACGCGGCTTTCCCAACTCCTAGTGTCATGTGGATCCTGGAGAATCATCTGGGACTACGACGTCTCACAGAAGAATACTTCACCAATACTATACAGGACGGACATCCACCTTACACGTAAGTTTTCATTAACTTCCTGAGCGTCAGCATTTACTGCACATCGCTGAGTGTTAGTGATATTCGGCTGATAAAACTTATACATCAATATCTGCAGTTACAGTGAATTAATGGTTATAATGATAAGGGATTCTGAACATTCTAATGTCTGATAAAGGAGGAAATGTGAGTTTAAAAAAGGAAGAGTTTGTTTGAATCATTTGTTTACTCAGAAACAGTCATGATATAAAAGAAGTATGAGGAAAATACTGTATGTGGCATACATGAACCTAGAGTTGATAAATAGGATTGTATAGTATAGTATTACAGAAGAGAAGTTGTTGATACCAATTAAAAGTTTTATGACAGAAGCAATACAGGAGCAAAAGAATATATAGACAGGAGAATGTCTGGTTTGGCATAAAAGTGTGTCTGAGACCAAGGTACTTGTCTCCATGGCACTTTAATATGTTCACAGAGGGAGTGATGCTAGAAGTCAAAGAAAGAACAAGAGGCGAAGGTGGAACATTGTGTGAAAGGTAAAGAGGCTCTTGAGGTACAATACTGATTAAGGTCATTGAAGAAAAACTGCTGAAACTAGTGAGCTGCAAAATGTAAGTACGATGAGAAAGTTTCTAGTAAATATGAGTGAATATCAGGAGGATGGGGCAATGAATGCTAATATGGACAGATAAAGAACTGAAACAGAAGGTGAGAGAATAGAGGAGTTAAAGCATAGGATCAGCAAAGAAGGTAGCAGAGCATATGCTAAGGGCGCATCCACACTACAGTCATAAACATATGTCAGCATCTTATCACATATCACATGCAGGTTGAAAAGAGCCAACTACTGTAAGTGGAGAACAATTCTCTGACCAATGCTGGATAATCACATGAAGCACTGGTCAGACTTCCAATAAGCCACTACCTTGCATTCCCACTTTTGTGATGTGTGCACGTTGAGTAGCCTACTGTGGCGTGGACACATCCTGAGGCTTGGGAAGAGACTGCACAAGCCAATGTTGGACTTGAAGAGATCAAAGAGCAATTTTCCTTTGCAGAATCCAAGTGTATACTGTATGTTGAGTACAAATGAAATGGAATGGAATATGAAATTTAGGCCAAATGCCAAGCGCTGGGACGTAAGAGGTTATTCAGCGCTGAAACAGAAATTGATAGTAAGAAGGTCTGAAGGGTGTAAGAGGAGAAAAATCTTTTGCAGTTGCACTATGAATCAATTGTTAGGAGAGGGTGGAATGCAAGATGGAAGAAAGAGAATATGAACGGAGGTACAGTATATGTAGTGAAAGGGGTTGCAGCTAGGGATTGAAGGGACTCTGCAAAGAACCTTAAATAATGCCTGCAGTGCACCACATGAGGTGTACTGATGGCGCCACCCCCTATGGGGACAAATGAAGGAAAGACTAAAAGCTGTAGAGATGAATAGTTTATGTATTAACACATTTTGCTTAATTAAAATTGATAGGATGAGACATATGGCGATACATAGGAGCTTTGATTAAAAGGTTGGTGTTGGTGAAAAGATGGATTAGATTGTTTTGAGCTAATTTGGTCATTTGCAAAAATGGAGGATGATAAGTTACTGAAGGGAAAATGTAATATTAGATGATGATAAGTTATTGATGAGTGTGTATAATATTAGATGGGAGTTGGAGACGATTTCTAAGGCCCAGAAAGTGCTGGTGGGTGAATTGGCAGAATTACTGGACAGGAAGGGTTTTAAGATCTAAGAAGTGAGAGTGTATGGTGCAGTGTGTGTTGGGGGTTGATGTACTGCTGATGAGCCTCCTGTTAAGGTTAATGGATTGGCTTGTTATGAAAGCTTTACACACAGGCCTTCTTAGTATCCGAATGTACCAGGCTACTGATTTTCCATATCCGTGATGAGAAATTTGCCTATCTACCAAAAATTGTGTATGTTAAGTATGAATGTGGCAAAACCCGTTACAATGTTTTCTCTAGAGCCACCCTCTGTTAAGGAAAACGCTTTAATGATGAAATATGTATACTTGTACATTAAAATTACCGTCTCTTAATTTTTTTATTTACTTTAGGCTTGTTGCTCCCATTTGAATTCATATCACTGGAACCCAGTTCATTAATTTTCCACGTAATGTTACTTCTTTCCCAGGCATAATATGACTTTGCAGATCAGAAAACTTACTCCAAGGGATTTCGGGCGCTACACTTGCTCGATAAGAAACAAGGAAGGTCAAGGCTCCTACACCACAACTCTAAGAGGTTAGGACTTTCTTTCTCCTTGTATGACATTCTGTCTTCTAAGGCTGACGTTCGCTGCCTTGTGGATTTTTAAGCAGGAAATTCCGATGTTTGATTATGCTATTGTTTTCCTTCTATCCTTTAGCTTGATTTAATCTAGCGATTAACTGATTTATTTAAAATGTTAAACTGTTGTCCTGATGTCAATGATACTGGCGACAAAATCAGGCGACAGAAGAAAAAAGGAACATTTGACAAAACTTTTTATCTTGAAATTAGGATGCCCCTCTGCTTAGACCCACTGGGGTACAATAAAGCCTAAACACACACACACACACACACACACACACACACACACACACACACACATATATATATATATATATATATATATATATATATATATATACATACATACATGCATACAAACATACATACGTACATACATACATACACTGGAATTATCATTTCTATTAGCGTGCAGAGTACGTGGTTGTGAGACCAAGCAGTGGGAAAGTTAACCTACATAGTAAGACACAACTGAACTTCTGAGGAACTTTGGACTTGATGTTAATTTCATAACCCTTCCTTAAAAGAACGGCATTCTATACTCTAAGAGCATCTCATGTGTGTGCTTGTGTGGCAGAAGAAATTCCCTTGTAGTCAGCTCATACAGTAGTCTGGGAATAACAGCTTAGGCTGTTCTGAGTCTTCATTGTGCTGCCTTGGGATCCTGTAAGAATATTACTGAGCACTCCATGGTGTGAGGAAGGGTAATTCTAAGTAAGAAACTTCATCTCCCCTTCAGAAACCACTACAATCATTGCTCCGCCACCCACTCCGTCGACGATCACGACCATAGGTGCTTACACGACAACACTGATGACCCATCTGTACAACAGCCTAGGAGGAGCGCCAACGTCTTCCAGATCCCACACGACGTACGACGACGACACAGTCAACCTCTCGGCTCCCCTCATCATCAATCTGACTCCTGATGTTTACAGAGGTAGGTCAAACTCTGTCTCTATCCCCTTCCTGCGATATTTTTCTCATTCATTAACTGTAGTAGTGGTTTGTTGACTACACTACACAGGCCACTTTTCCTGGCACAGATGCAACAAAATTTCTTGCTGTTACGTTCATCAGTTAACTGTTGAATCAAGCACAAGGAATTGTAACTGGAATATAGAATTTAGGCCAAAGGCTAAGGACTGGGACCTATGGGTCATTCAGCACTGACAGAAACTGACAGTAAGAAGGTTTAAAGGCATAACAGGAGGAAAACCTTTTGCAGTTGGACTATGAATCAATTGTTAGGAGAAGGTGAAAAGTTAGATGGAAGAAAGAGAATATGAGCGGAGATACAGAAAAAGGAATGAAAGAGTTTGCAGCTAGGGGAGGTCGAATGGATATTGCAAAGAACCTTAAGTAATGCCTACAGTGCATCACATGAGGTGCACTGGTGGCACTACCCGCCACGGGGAAATCAAGCGTGAGACACTGTGCTGAAAAACACAACTTCATTTTGCTTCGTATATCTAGCCAGAATGTTCATCAGCAGTACATCGACCCTTTCTTACAGACACACACAGCTATAATATCTTACATGCATTCTAAGGCCCCTTCATTCTAGTACCTCTGCCTCCCCATCCACCCAAAACCTTTTCAGACCCCTTCTTTTGACCAATAAAACTTTGAAACTGTACAAACTTTACCCAACATTTTGTTACTTAGTCTCTCCACATGACTGAACAGTAATAAAACAGTAATGTCTGGATCACTTCCATAAATAGTAATTAGCTCAACAGCCACGCAATGTATCCCAAATTTTGCCTCCTTGGATACCTACGTTTTCGGATCCTTTGCAGGTATCCTGCATTCGGTTAGTGTCCCTTCTTCCACCACTAATCACTCATCATCACCATCATCATCATTTCATCCAGTACTATGAAAAGGGCAAGCTGAGAAATTCTGCCTAACATATCTTGCCTGTGCTTTCACTTTTACAAATCTCCACTCATCTCCAGCCTATTATCTCATAATTCTCATCCAAGTAGGTCTAGGTCTTCTAACTCTTCTGGTGCCCACAGGAACCCCTGACACTCATGTAATTAAAAGTAACTGACATTTATTTCTACTCATCTTCATTGCATATTAAAAAAGCAGGTAGTAATTAGCTTAATGTGTAAACGTTTTATTACACTTTACTTTGTCTACATATATTGCTGTGAACTGAACATGATTATTGGTGCCTGTTAACAAAACAAACAGCATTACAAATATATGACGTATTTGTTTCATTCTCTGAATTTAAGTCTCGCCACTTGCCATGGCACTGCGGAAGGTACACTAAGTTGGAAGTATTCGTTCGGTCGAAAGTACTCGTGTTACTCGTGCAATTTGCGTTGTAAATGGAATTAATGAAGCATCGCAGGATGCGCGAATTTGGGATGCGTTATCCGGCGGGTTTATTGTATTTATGATTCGAATACACTACCGAGGCACTGCTGGCCAGGCAGAGGCCAGACATAAGATACTGGTTCCCACTTGCTTTTTGCATCTGATTAAAGAGGCTGTCGAGTATCATGAAATTTGACCCTGCGATCAATGTAAGAATATGCTTTATTTTTTTTTTTTTACAAAATTTACTTTGCTACAAGCGGAAAATTTTTGGTTCTCTACACCTCTTGACCTATGCTGCCCTAAATTGGAAAACTGCAGCATCTGCAAAATTTTTTAAATTGAGATGTGCCACCTATCGGGCTCGTGAAACACTAATACACAAGTTAAGGCAGCTCCAGAATGACTCTTCAATGCTTTCCACGAGTATTTAGGGGTTCCCATTTGCAGTATCTGCAAAATCAGTAGGAAGGCCAGGGAGTATCTGTTCTCTCTCATTAAAAGTTATACAATAGGAACACAATAGGTCGCCTTTGCATCTCTAAGCCACGTTGTTTCGTCAGGATCACCTAAGAATGATGTCACAAATATGTAACCTTGCTTGCTATTGGCACTAAATTATTCCTTTCTCAAGTAAATATTTTGTGAAAATACGTCAGTTTTATGCCTTGCTATGTGGGTTGGATGGCAAAATTGTAGAGTTACCATCCAACAAACTTGCAGGTTTACCATCCAACAGATGCTGAAAGGCATAAAATTCACATTTTGTTCATTTTTATGTGAGAATATATATATATATATATATATATATATATATATATATATATATATATATATATATATATATATATATATATATATATATATATATATATATATATATATATTATATATATTATATATATATATGTATGTATATATATATATATATATATATATATATATATATATATATATATATATATATATATATATATATATATATATACAATATATATACACACACATATATATATACACATTATGTATATATGTGTATACTGTATACACACACACACACACACACACACACACATATATATATATATATATATATATATATATATATATATATATATATATATATATATATATATATATATATAGCAGCGCCAGTTTACAAGGTCTTAAACATATATGTAACATTATATCTGTGTGATAGCATTTACAACAACAAAAGCTTGACCACAAACCCGACAGAAGCGAATTACTATGAATAAATGAAAGCAAATTATAAAGCTAATGCGAGCGGACTAAACGCCCAGGTGATCCAATATTAGTCACGCTGCATAAGGTGATTATGTAAAATTACATTATTAGCGGGGAATAATCCCTTTATGCATGAAAATCCCTGTTATTAATATTTGTCCTGCGTAATGTTATTATAAAGGTAACTGCAGAGTACTTAAGTCGCTCGCATTTCAAATTAGGTTTCTGTTGGTTTGAAGAGTTCAAAAGTCCACAACAGGCCTTACCACATTAAGAGACCATATTTGTGTAGTTGGATATGAATTACTTTGAAAATTTTAAGATTTTCTTCATGTATATACTCGAAGGAGAAAAATACTGCCCTAAAATGGAAAACTGCAGTATCTGCAAAAATTTTCGAAATTGAGATATACCACCTACTGGGCTTGGGAAACATTAATACATAAGTTACTACAGTTTCAGTATGATTCTTCAATGCTTTCCACGAGTATTTAAGGGTCCCATTTGCTGCATCCGCAAAATCAGCAGTACGGCAAGGGAGTATCTGCCATTTTTCTGAGTTTTGTACTTTTGCAGATACTGCAGTCTTCCATTTTAGGGCAGTATTTACTTACTACGTGTATTTTTGACAGTATTTAATATCTAATCACGTGTCATTTCTTTCACAGAAACCACTAACAGAAGCAGGTGTCTACAAGCCTGCCCTTACATCCTGGCTACGTTGCTGTTTCTGATGGCTGGGTAGGAAGGAAATGTCTCTGTAAGATTCCTACTGCATTGGTTGTCTTCTGCAACAATTATCGTTGATCGGAATCATGTGAGAATGATTAAACCCCAAAGCTTGCTACGATTCTGGTACAGTTTTTGAAATGCAATTATTACTATTCTTTCCTACTGAGGTCTAGAATAGCTTTGTTGTGATGAATTTCCGATGATTGATTAGAGATTGAGGGTAGACAAAGGAGGAAGGCAAGAGGTTGCAGCTGGATCATTGGTCATAGTTAAAAGAGAGATTGTACTGAAATATGTCGAGGATGAAAATGACAGACACAACCCTAAAGAATGTCCCTTAAAACAAAGAAGGGGAAGCTGTTATTGTGCCATCATCAACAGTGGATGGAAAGTTGATGAATAGAAGCATTAAATGAAGCCATTAGCTGTAAAAGGCCTCAGGGGTATCAGGGGTAATAGAAATAAACTTTCCAACTCCAACTCTTACAGAGGATATGATGCATCGACATAATACGATATCCACAGTGGATATTGTCTTGCAAGTACTACATTGGTGGTCTCGATATTAAGAATTGGATTCAGGGTGTTTGAGAAAGTTAGAGCTGTGAAAAGTTTTTGATACTTTACACTGTTAGAAGATAACATAACTAAATGTTAATTTGAAAGATTCAAGCCAGACCTGAATTTTCAGTGACATAAACAATTTAGTGGTTTAAAGTAGAAGATCCATTTTATAAGTAAATTCCATTTGGAACACACAGAACATCACAGACCCTGGGGCCTTCAACTAAGCAAGAATCTTAGGAACCCGACACACAGATAATGTAGGCGAGTGTGTAAGATGGGGGTTGGCAGTGTAGTAGGAAAGGGAGAATCAGAATTGGCAAGAGCTAGATGAGAAATGTGATCCAGAGACCCTGACTAAAAAGTGTTCAGCATTTTGAAATGGTTAAGGATCAGAAATCCTTCTCATAATGACAAAGTTCAAGGTATATATATCTATTCTTAGGACTGGACCTTTTGGAGTTGCCAAGAACTGCAATACTTGGCAGATTAGTGTGGCATGTTCAAAGTAAAATGAGCCAAGAATGATGTTCATCTGGTCCTTGAACTAATTTATATTGCTGAGAGCAAAAATCAGTCATACCGAGAATTAGCAAAGAGCATAAATAAAAGAGGATATTGTTATCATTATTATTAGTGTACAATAAACAATTAGTTACATTGCTAGACTCTCAAATGGGGCTGCCTGAAGTATTTGTTCGCAAGTAACAATTGAAAATGGAACAAGGTAAGAGCAAAGGGAGTTAGACGGTTAAATGGAACAAGCTCAACAGGAGCAAATGAAAAACAGAAGGTTGGAAGCAGAGCAGCTTAGGCAGACGGGAGTCTGTAAAGAATCTTAGTCCCACTGTAAATGTAAACAATGGCTCTCTATTGGTTAACAGCAGAATAAAATTTCAATTGCAGAAGTTATGAAAGTAAGTTCATGGGAGTTTGAAACGACTTACATGAGTCCATCTTAAGTTCTGGACCAGTTTTTCTGGTACATACATGTGCTAGATGTGTTGCTGACATTTCTATTGTTTCCTGGAAGGATCTGGCATTTCTAGAACCAGAATCTTTCCTCAAGCTGCCAAAGTACCCTCCTCTACAGAAAGCTCCCAACTTGCACTCTTTCCTTTTACCTGAACAAAACCCACATCACAAGTCGATATGTTCCTCTAGGAAGACACAGCAACTGCTTATCTTGTCAGATTTCCTTCAGATATGCAGAACACCAACAAATGTTAGTAAGATACAGCATCTCCTGGCCCAGCTTTCAGAAATTAGAAATGCCATGAAATTCCAACACTGGATCAACCTTGCACAGAGGCAGATACACTATAGCTGCTGTCACTCCCACCTTCAGTGAAAGTTCTGTCAGCAGGACCTTAAATTATCCAGATTTTTTGTGGGTTACCTCACTTTCTCGTCAGACTTATCATTCATATCATCCTTCTTTTTTAGAATGTGGCATTTAAGTGAGTTTGTTAACTTCCATACTCTTCTTGCTGTGCCAATTTCTCTGTTTATTACTCATTTTACAAATTTTGCATCTACAGCAGAAGAAACAGATGCATTTTGTTTTTATATAGCTTTTCAGATGAGGATTTAAATTTCAAAACGATAAATGCTAGGTTCACTTGATGATGATGTTTAACCCTTTTGGAAGGACACACATTTGGGTTCACTGATGAATTCCCTATCTACAATTTACACAGGCTGCAGGTTTTCCCTGTATTAAGGACCTGTAGGATGGTTCATGGCCAAAGTTTTGACCTTAAAATCATCTCCAGATGAGAAGATAGGTAAGCAACCTTTCAGGTCATAAGAGGCTGTCATACATGATGACCACTTCAACAATAAAAAGGCAAGTTCAGCAACACACATTCACCTGTTTACCTTCACTTGTAGGACTTGGCATTTTGGTTCTAGATTTTCATGTTTGGATACCATGAAGACCCCGCCACCCCAAAGGAACTCACATCTTTGATAGTGCTACTCTCCTTGAAACAGCAGCACTTGGGAAAAGGATAAGAAGGTTTTGAAAGAAATCTCTCTTTCCTGGTCAAGTATTGAAAAAATTGATGTACAAAGTTAAGACTGGTTAACATGATAAAAAGAAGCCTGAAGCCTGTCTAACTGGAAAGTATGGAGGACATCAGTCTCAATACTCTGCTGTGCCACTGGCTGTTCGGTCTGCAACATTAATTAAAAGTTAGGTCTGGTCAATCCTTGGGTGAGTGACCAGTTGCACAAAGGCCTCTAGAAACTCAGTGGGATAGGGATTTTGGAGTTAGCACCTTTCAACCCCCACAAATAAAAATATTTGCCACAGCATTAAGGCTAACTACTCAGTAGGACCATCTCCCAAATAAAAAGGCATATGGTGTGGTGTCTGCCAACTTTTGCCCAGGAGTCGAACTTGGGACTTCTCAATTCTTGGCAAGAATGCTACCAATCATACCACAAGAAGGTCAGGTGTGTGTACACACACACACACACACACACACACGCACACACACACACACACACACACATATATATATATATATATATATATATATATATATATATATATATATATATATATATATATATATATATATAAATATATATATATAGTATATATATATAGTATGTCTGAAAGTTTGCTGCCTTGTGGTATGACCGATAGGTTTTTCATATATATAGTGAGGAAACCCACGTTCGACTCCTGGGCAAAAGTGGGCAATGGGACATGCTCCATTAAAAACCATTTGTTCCTCAGTTTACTGAAGCACTGAATTATTTACCTTTCAAGTAGACGACAGTGGTATCACAACAAGACACCGTAATTCACTGCTTGGGGCAACGCAGGCCCATCTGGTAAAGAGAGAGAGAGAGAGAGAGAGAGAGAGAGAGAGAGAGAGAGAGAGAGAGAGAGAGAGAGAGAGAGAGAGAGAGATTTAAATAGTGTACGACAAAAATTTGATGGTCAAAGCCTGTGATAATTATCAACTTAAATCTTGAATTAAAAATTACTATTATTATTATTATTATTATTATTATTATTATTATTATTATTATTATTCAGAAAATGAACCTATTCAAGTTACCATAGAATATGGTGTTCATTCGAAAAAGGCAACAGAAGGTAATGGGAAATACAGAAAGAGCAGATCAGTAATGAGAAAAACAGATAAATCAACAAATTAATAAATAACAAAAGCAACTGGATGAGCAGGTGAAGGCGAGTGCCGTTGTATAGGCGAACGTGGTTTACATTCCAGGGACCCAAGTAACACTTCACAAACGTTTTAGGAGTTTAGAAACTAATCTTAGCTTGATTCTGAAATTGTATCATCTTTCAAAACATCCTGCACAAGTCTAAAACAGTGCTCATTCCATCTTTCTCTCTTTCTCTCTCTCTCTCTCTCTCTTTCAATACTGTAAAGAGTACAATGTCTCACTACGACAAATAATAGCATTCAAATGTTTCTTTAATACTATTGCCAGAATATAAAACTGATCTTGTTTTATCATTGTCTTTTATGTCTAAGCCCACTTTTATTAATTTATTTATATTAATTATTTATATTTGCTCATTTTGCTGGCGCATTCTAAGAATTTACCCTTCCCGTAAGGAATAAAATACGCCTTTCTCACGTTGGAACTCTTTGAGAAGCAAAACAATACGTACCGTTACGCGAATGAAACAAGTCACAAATTAAGATTCCGTATTTATACTTTGATACTTTGAGAACTCACAGAATTAGATTCAAATGATGACAGATTCAAATATATATATATATATACATATATATATATATATATATATATATATATATATATATATATATATATATATATATATATATATATATATATATATTACATTCATATATATAGGTCGGATGATGGGAGGCTATCTTTATAATAAGTGTCCTCTGTCAACGAGTGGTCGAACCATTTCAAAAACTATTTTTGTAATGTGATTTGTGATATAAAAGATAAACTTTTTTGATGTTACGCCTTCTGTGTTTTATTGTCCTATTAAAGCTTTTTTTTTTCTTTAAAAGGGAAAATGGTTTTTTTCTACTGAAAATGGCTAAGTCTTTGACCACTGGAATATCAGGGTTAGATACACAAGGTACCCAAATTTCCATTAAGGTCGTTTTGATTAAAAAATCAAACTTTAATGTCAGCTAATTTAAAAAGAAAATATATTGCTCACTGAGTAAACTTTAGCTAAAGTCGGCTAATAAAAAAAATTAAGGTCAGCTAGTTGAGCCGATTAGGAAAAAACTTTAGAATTGGTTAATTTAAAATAAATAAAAAAGCTCACTAGGTAAACTTTAAGGTCAGCTCAGCCTAAAAAAAACAATTTTAAGGTCAGGTAATTGAAAAAAAAATAAAAGCTGTCTGCTAACTCTTTAGTCAAGGTCAGCAATTTTGATTAATTAAAAAATTAAAAACTGTTTGGACAAACTTTAGTTAAGGTCGTCTAATAAAATAATCTAAAGTTGAAGCTAATTAGAAAAATAAATAAAAATCTGTTTGGACATAATTTAGTTAAGATCGGCTAATCTAAGCAATTTTATGGTCAATATAAAGAAAAGATAAAAAGCTGACTGTGCAAACTTTAATGCTGGTTAATTAAAAAAAAAACACAGTTGATCAGACAAAGTTTGAAGTTGCTAATAAATAAAAACTGACAAGCAAACTTAAAGGTCAGCTAATAAAAAAAACTGGCCAGTCAAGCCTTGAGGCCAGTTAATAAAAAAAAACTAACCCAGCAAACTTTAATGTCATCTAAAGACTGACGAAATTTTGAGGACAGAGAATTAAAATAAAAGTCACACAGCAGACTTCAAGGTAGGCTAAGTAAAATATCGAACAGCTAATTGGAATAATTGTAAGATAAACTGATAAAATAATTCAGACTGGTCAAACTTTAAGAAAAGCTAATTTGAAAAAAATCTGACCAGCAAACTTTAAAGTCGGCCAATTAAAAGAAAACATCTGAGTAAACTATAAGCTTGGCTAATTTAGAAAAAAAAAAAAAAAACTGACAAGGCAAACTTAATCAGCTTCAATACCAGACCAGGCAAGCAAACATCAGCTTAAAAACTGATCAGGCAGGCTTTGACGTTGGCCAATTTACAAAAAGGATAAGGAAAAATTGAAGTTGGATGATAAAAAAAATGACTGGGTAAGTACTAACTCCTGCTTATGAAAAGAAACTGAACAGGCAAACTTTAAGGTCGACTAATTTAAAAAAAAAAACTAACCTGGAAATTTAAAGGTTGGCTCATTAAAACAACAAATTGAGTACACCATGAGTTCGGATACTTGAAATAACTGATCAGGCAAACTGTCACGTTGGCTAGAAAAAGAATCACCAGGCAAACTTTGAGATTAGCCTATTGGAAAAATACTAATATATACAAAACTTTGCGGTCGGCTGATAAAAAAAAAGCAGGCAAACTTTAACGTTGTCTAATTAAGAAAAAGTTACCAGGCAAACTTTTGGGGTCGGCTAATATAAACAAATTAACCAGGCAAACTTTGATATTCGCTAATGAACGCAAAAACTAAGTTTAAGGCCAGCTAATACGACAGAAACGCCGATTGGGCAAACTTTGCCGGCAGCTCATTCAAGGAAACTTACAGCGCAAACTTTAAAGCTGGATAATTATTCCAGTAAAACTAACCGGTAAACCTTAACATTGGCTACATGCAAAAAAAATTAAAAGTCTGACTACGCAGACTTTAAGGTCAGCTGTTAAAAAAATAATAAATCAAGCAGACTTCAGGTCAGCTATTAATAAAAAAAAATAATCGATTAAGCAGACTTAAGGTCAGCTATTAATATAAAAAATCAATCAAGCAGGTTTTAAGGTCAATTATTAAAAAAAAATAATCGATCAAGCAGATTTTAAAGTCAGCTATTAAAAAAAATAATCGATCAAGCGACCTTTAGGGTCAGCTGTTAAAAAACATAATCAATCAAGCAGACTTTAATGTCAGCTATTAAAAAAATTGATCACTCAGACCTTAAGGTCAGCTATTAAAAAAATAATCGATCTAGAAGACTTTAAGGTCAGCAATTAAAAAACTTAACCCATCAAACAGACTTTAAGGTCAACTATTATAAAATAGTCGATCAAGCAGACTTTAAGGTCAGCTATTACAAAACGTAATCGATCATGCAGACTTTAGGGTCGGCTATTAAAAACATGATCGATCAAGCAGGCTTTTAAGGTCAACTATTACAAAAAATAATCGACCAATCAGACTTTAAGGTCAGCTATAAAAAAAACATAATCGATCAAGCAGATTTTAAGGTCAGTTATTCAAAAACACTATCAATCAAGCAGGCTTTAAGGTCAGCTATTAAAAAAAAAATAATTGATCAAGCAGACTTTCAGCTATTAACAAACATAATCGATCAAGCAGACTTTAAGGTCAGCTATTAATAAATAAAATAATCGATCAAGCAGACTTTAAGGTCAGCTATTAATAAAAAATAATTGATCAAACAGACTTTAAGGTCAGCTATTAATAAAAAAAAATAATCGATCAAGCAGAATTTAAGGCCAGGTATTAAAAAAACAATCGATCAAGCAGACTTAAGGTCAGCTATTAATATAAAAATAATTGATCAAATAAACTTTAAGGTCAGCTATTAATAAAAAATAATCGATCAAGCAGAATTTAAGGTCAGGTATTAAAAAAACAATCGATCAAGCAGACTTAAGGTTAGCTATTAGTAAAAAAGTAATTGCTCGAGCAGACTTTAAGATCATCCATTAAAAAAATTATCGATCAAGCAGACTTTAAGGTCAGCTATTAAAACAAATAATCAATCAAGCAGACTTTAAGGTCATCTATTAATTAAAATAATCGATCAATCAGACTTTACGGTCAGCTAATAATAAAAAAAATAATCGATCAGGCAGACTTTACGGTCAGCTCTTAAAAAAATAATCGATTATGCAGACTTTTTTATCGATCAAGCAGACTAAGAAAAATAAGGCGTTGAAATGTAAAGTTAGTTTTCCTTTTACCCTTAAATATGTCTTCAAAAACATAAAAGGAAAAGCAGAAATATTATCCCTCTCAGCTGAATCATTTTTCTTCAGGTAAAATGAATGATATAGAAGTCACTAATCTTCCCCTTGAAATGCTAAAAAAATAAACAAAGAGATAATTTTTTCCTGTTCAATGTATTTTTATTATTATTCTCACGGGATATTTGCACGTAAAATTATATAATATAAAGTCGAATTTCTGAGATTATTTTTGAAGAACTAACTGCATATACCGGGTGTTGACAACTATCTACTGAACCAGGCAAACCAAATCCTGTTTTTCATTTACGTTTGAATAACACAAGAGAAAAGGTAAATAAAATCGTCTGACAAGAGAGAAAAGGAGCTTTCGGCTGAAGAACAGAAAACAAGAACAACTAAACAACAGACTTTGGAAGAAATATAATGAAAGTAAAACGAACCCTTCTGTAGTACCAGTTCTAACATTTCCGAAGTGTTTATCGTTATTCCATTGATGTTAAGGGCTGCCCAAGAGCAGAGCCCGTGTTGGCATAAGGCCAGCTGAAACTAAAACATCAATATACTGCACTGAGTGATCAGTTGATATCTATGAATGATCTTGACAAAGTAGGATCTTAGTGGGAGGTTCAGTAATGGATTCTAGTGCTGGACAAGTAACGGTGGATTTAAATATTTTTTTATGCATTTTAGTTGTGAAAGAGAGAGAGAGAGAAGAGAGAGAGAGAGAGAGAGAGAGAGAGAGAGAGAGAGAGAGAGAGAGTCGACTTCATATCTCTATATTTGCCTTAAAGAAATCGATATTTCGCAGTTGTGTAATCCACTTCCCTTTCCTCTAAATTGGATAAAACATCGAGCTGATTTGCAGTTGCATATTTCTTTAGGGGATGCGATGAGTGAGTGAGTCATTCATTTAAGGGGGGAGGGGGACGAATGCCCCCTTTTACGGTTACTTCCCCATATTCTCTCTCTTCTCTCTCTGAATAAGGGGGGTGGAGGGCCTCCGATTGGGCATAATTCAGATCTGGGAGAATCATAAGGCGACTGAAAGTCGAGTTTCTCGTTTGCTTCCGTTATTTCAACAGATGAGGATAATCGGGATTTGATTATTCAATGTTTCTTCTTCTTCTTCTTCTATGAATTAAGACAGTGTCACATTAGGGATGTTCCCAAAGAGAGAGAGGAGAGAGAGAGAGAGAGAGAGAGAGGAGAGAGGTTCAAGTTGATTAGGCACAATGAGTTAAAGGCTTCTTCAATCATCCCCAAAGGAGAGAGAGAGAGAGCCTGCATCAGCTTCCGCTTGCTTACTGGAGGTTGAACAGATGAGGATAATGGGACTGAATTCCTGTTTCACATTGTTTTTGAGGGAATCAGAGAGAGAAAAAAGAGAGAGAGAGTGTCAGAGTGAGAGAGAGAGAGAGAGAGAGAGAGAGAGAGAGAGACCTTACAGACCTTACAATTCGTTCGGTTTGCCCCAGGTCCTCAGTGTGAGGCGCCTTTGATGTCTACCAGAGTTGCTAACGCATCTTCCGGTATATTTTGCATCTTCCAGTCTTGGATGGTCTGGGATGCATCTTTAGATATTTGTCGAGCTTATTCTTAAAACATCTACGCTCACTCCTGTTATGTTCCTCAGATGAGCTGGTAGCGCATTGAATAGACGCTGCATTATCGATGCTGGTGCGTGGTGGATTAATGTCCTGTGTGCTTTCCTTAATTTTCCTGGTATAGTTTTTGGCACTATTAATCTACCTCTGCTTGCTCTTTTGATAATTTTAGTTCCATGATGTTTTCGGTAATTCCTTCTATCTGTTTCCATGCTTGAATTACCATGTAGCGTTCTCTTCTCCTTTCAAGACTATATAAATTTAAGAATTGTAGTCTTTCCCAGTAGTCAAGGTCCTTAACTTCTTCTATTCTAGCTGTAAATGACCTTTGTACATTTCTCTATTTGTGCAATATCCTTTTGTAGTGTGGGTACCATATTATATTGCAATATTCAAGTGGACTAATTTACATAACGTTTTATAAAGCATAATCATGTGTTCAGCTTTTCTTGTTTGAAGTGCGGAACAACATTCCCATTTTTGCATTATTTTGCATTTTGCCAATAGAATTGCTATTTGATCATTGCATAACATATTCTTTTATTCAACATCACACCAAGGTCTTTAACTGCTTCCTTGTTTGTGATTGTCTCATTATTAGGTCCTTTATATGCATATAGACATTCCTACTTTATCACCATAGTTCATTGATTCAAATTTATCAGAGTTAAATATTCATCCTATTTATCTCTGCCCATTTATATATTTTGTTTAGGTCTCTTTGTACTGCGAGTATCCTATCTTCATCACAAGCAATTTCTACTTATTCTTGTGTCATCTGAGAAACTTGGTTACTATGAGTCCTTAACATTACTGTCTATGTCTGCAATCATAATCACAAACAGCAATGCAGCTAACAGTTAACCTGTGGACAGTCGTTATATTACCGTAGCTTCATCCGGATTTTCATCGTTTGCAATCACTATCTGATTTTCTGATTTTGCAAAAATTTTTTATCCATCTTCCTACTTTGTCAACAATGTTATTTTTTCTAATTTTTTTTCGCTAATATATTATGATCTACCTTGTCAAAAGCTTTTGCAAAGTCTAGGTAAACCACATCTGTATCTTTTTCATTTATCATATTTTTATATATACTTTCATGGTGGACTAACAGTTGGGTTTTTGTGTACTTTTTCAGGTACAAAACCATGTTGTCCTATATTGAACAATCTATTTTTCATTAAATGTTTCATTATATTTTTTTCATTACCCTTTCATATACTTTCATAGAATATGAGATGTCAGACTCACAGGCCTATAATTACTTGCCTCTAGTCTTGAACCACTTTTGAAAGTAGGGAGTAATATATGCTAATTTATGCTCATCATAAATCTTGCCTGTATCTATACTTTGTCTTAATAATATTGCTAGCGGCTTTGCAATTGAATGAACCACTTTCTTTAACAATATGGCAGGTACTCCATCTGGTCCTGCTTGATCCATCCATTTTTAATTTCATTAATAGCCTGCACAATATCGGCTTCTGTAATATCTATATCTGATAAGTATTCAGTATTTTCATCTCTTATTTCTGTATCATTATCTTCATTGTCAATTCTAGGTGTAAATTCACTCTTATATCTTTCTGCTAATATGTTACATATTTCCTTTTTCATTCGTTAATCGCCCTTCAATTCTTAGAGGGCCTATTTCTACTCTTATTTTATTCATCTTTTTGCATATGAATAAAAAATTTTAGGGTTTTGCTTGATATTTTGTAGTGTCATTTCTTCTAGGTTCCATTTTTCATTTTCTTTTGATTGTATAATCTTTTGTTCTGCATTTTCTATCTTACTTTTTAGTTCCATCACTTTCCATGCATTCTTTTCTTTTGCAAGAGCTTTTTCCACTTTCTAATTTTCTGGAACAAGATCCTTCTGTCTCTTGGAATTCGTGACTGATGATTACTTTTTCTTTGGTATATATTTTTCCACTATTTCCTCTAATATTTTATATAATATATTGGTATTTACCTGTATATCATCACTTACAAATATGTTTTCCCATTCTTTGTTTAATTCTTCATTTATTTTTGAACAATTTATATTCTTACTATAGAAATTGTATTTTCCATATCCTTCCCATTTTTTCCCCTCTTGCTTTTCTCTGTTTTCGTATGTTCTGGAACGGACTGTTAGTTCTATGACATTATGGTCCGAAATACTCGTGTTATATACTATTATTTCTTTAACATAGTTCACCTCATTCACAAATAACCGGATCTAAAATATTATCCTTTCTTGTTGGTAGGTGATTTATTTGCTGAATGTTATGTTCTAGTAGCATATCTAATAGCTTTTCAAATTGCCTCTTATCTTCTGCACTACTATTGCTCTTTTTTTATATGTATAAATACAACCACAGTCTCCTATTCGTTCTTTCCATTCTACAAAAGGAAAGTTAAAGTCTCCGGTTAGGAGTATAGTCCAGTCCTTGTGATTTCTACATATTTCATCCAATTTTTCAATTATTATGTCAAACTCTTTAGTATTAGGGGTCTATATATTACAATGTTCACTAATTTTTCAGATTCAAATTCTACCAGCTATTAATTCACATTCTGTGTTACTATATTTCTCACAGATTTTTCCTTGATTGGCATCTCTCCCATATATCGCGGTTCCCCCTTGATTTCTATTTTTCTATCTGATCTATAAGTTTGGAAACCCTTTATCTGGTCATCATTACCAGTCTCTTGGGAATACCAGGTTTCACTTATATTCAATATTTCTGTTTTTTCATTTTGGGTTAGTTCTTCTAAGAACTCTATCTTTCTTTTGAGTTACTCGAAACTAAACCCCTGCGCGTTCATCACTATGATGGTTTGCATGTATTATCTCCATTATCTAATATGGGTAATAATAAGGATTTTCCCATGTCTCTTTCCTGTTCTGATATGTTGATCTTTTTTCATTTCCAGAAATTCGTACATTAAAAATCCAACTTTTCCATTATATTTGTTCTTCCAGCTTCATATTTATTCACTTTGTGCATAAACCTGCACTTATCTCCATATCTGCAAACCATCCCTTAGCATCATAGATACATTGCTTGTTCCTTGTGCTATATCTGGACAGAGTGCTGATGGCTCATATCGTGGTGCTGATATTTCATAATGTGTTGTTGGCTTGCAGTTTTTGCCTTCATCACATGATCTTTGTTCTTTTCTTTATTTGTTTCATTTTTACCTTGATTTTTTATATGTATTTGATTTTGATTTTGATTTTTTTCATGGCTACAGGATGCATGTACCTACATTTCTTATTAAACCTACATCCATTTCCTTCTTTCCAGTTTCTACATATTTTTGGATGTAGATCTCTGGCATTCCTCTTCATAGCCATCTAGATATGCACATTTGCCATAGGATCTCATAATTGTGACATATCTTGGGATGTTTGTAATAACATCTTTCACCAAACCTGCAATTCCCTCTTTTCAAAAGGTGCATACTGTGTCTTTCTTTTCTTTTTTTTCTTGTTTTTCCCTCCAGTATGGAAGATCCGGGTACAACCTCTTTGGGATTTTATTTTGATTTATCAGGTCATAATTTATTTCTTCATATGTATGTTGGGGCTGAGATTGCCTCAAAATGTAGAATCTGAGAGTTTCTCTGCATCCATACTATTATCCTGTTCTTTGTTTTCATTAATCTTTTCTCTCTCTTAGGTCTTATTTTCTTCTTTTCTATTTTCCTCTTCTTCCTCTTCTTCATCTTCTTCATCCTCCACAATCTGTACATTAAGTCTTGATTTAATGACCTGTCTATCCATACTAGACATGTTGAGCAAAATATTTTTGAGTCCTTATTTCTATTTTGCTCAACTTCAGCACATGAAGGGTGTGTCGGTACGGTGCAAGCATAGCATTCCCTAATCAGGTTTTGTGGATTTACAATGCTATACCACACTCTACATAGTTTACATGCTTTAGGCATCCGTTTGCCTATTGCATCAATCAATATATTCACTAATTCCACTTACTTATTTTCTTTGATGGAATGTGTTTGATTTTGTAGATTTTCTTTATAAGTCTTTTGATAACTTGAACTTTCAGGTTGGTATCCCTTCTATTATTCCCTTGTTATATTTTCTAGCAGATTTGCTCCAGTTTGAAGGATCTGGAGTCCCTTTCAATATGGGAGTGAATGATTTTACATCTTTTTGCAGATGTTGCAATCGAATCCACGATCAGCAAACCAAGTTCCCTTCCTGCCAATTCATCATATTGATATCTCCTGATGCATGCAAGATTTCTGCAAATTTTGGATTGGTTGACTCCTCCATGATTTTCAGATTTTATTAATTCACTCCCAGTGTAAAACTTCTTATTAGAGGGGTTTATCACTCTAATCTGATATTAGGCCTAATCACCGATAGTTTATCAACATTTTTAGCTAATTTCATTCTAATTGTATGTAAGACTTTTTGCGTATTATCGGATTAGATTTATCCAGACCATGAACGATTACGTCTCACTTAGGAGAATGTCTTGAATGATCAGAGAGAGAGAGAGAGAGAGAGAGAGAGAGAGAGAGAGAGAGAGAGAGAGAGAGAGAGAAGAGAGAGAGAGTTCAATCAGCAAATTTCTTGCTGCTTGAGAAAGTAAAAAAGATTTACATACAGAGAGTGGCATGGAGAGATAAAAGATATAGATGAGAGAGGCTTCCTTAGGGATTACTTTATTATCTTAATTTTCCCGGAGCCATTGGTTTATCGTAAAAATTTTAAATTTTCTTTATATGATTTTTATACCAGGCTTTGTTAGGAACTTCCATTGGTATTTCCTCAACAGAAGGCCTAATCTTTCATAGTGTAAATTATTCTTTTTGGTTTTTTTTTTGTTACTGAAGTCTGTCTAACTTCTACTACGACGAGAAAGAGTTCCAAAATCCAGTGAGCAGAGTGGCACAACAGAGAATAAATAATAAAATTAAGAAAAATTATTCAGGGATTCTAAATTTAAAAACAGTGTGTTTTGGGGAAAGGAAACTAAATAAAGACTTCACAAAATCGAAAAATTTCAAAATTAGTCGACCAAACTCGTGGAGGAATCAAGATGCGGTTTTTTTTAGCACCAAATTCAAAATCCTCCTGTTTGTCTCCAGATTTTACTTTAAATATACCAATCATGCATAAAACTCCAGGATGAGAAGTTTTAATTACCAAACATTTTGTGTCATGTTTTGTTATCGTAGTTTGAAGAGATTAAACAAAAGAATGAAAAGAGAGAGATGCTGAAATTGCCTGCAGTAAATTTACATTGTTGAACGGTAAATCTTTTAGAAATTACTTTTTAAATTTCGTTTGCCTTTAACAATGTGTTTTGAATGATATGCGACCAGAATTCAAATTACTTTGTTAGATGAAAGATGCTTTTTTAAGATACGTTAGACTTTCGAATAACAACACAGTAAAATGCCATTCATAAATTATGTCTCTCGTTATAAATGATAAGGTCTCACTCTGTTTTACACCCTTAAAACCAAGAAAATTCTCGCTTCCTTGTCTAACTATTCTCATTATTTATTATTATGCCTGGTTCCTTTGGAAGAATGAAATTTCTTCGAAAATCTTTTTTTTTTATTTTTGGAATTAATGTAATTTCCTTTCTTTTAAAAGATTTTTCTCTAAAATATTACTTTAGTAAATAATCGGCAATGGTAGTTTCATCTTGTTGATCAAGATATTCAATTTCTTTGTATGGCCCTGCAAACCAAGTTTACACGTAACCTGCCACTTGAAACAGTTAACCTCAAAGACAGTCGTTAATTCCAAAGTCGCCAATTTAGTTATTAATGAATATTTGAGATGAATTTGATTTTAAAGAAACGGTTCTTCAAAATTGGAGGATGGGTACAAAGCATCGAGATTTTAACCTGATTTTGCTTTCAATGAGTGTATTTTACTGGAATAAACCAGAAGCTAACACATATAAAATTACTGTAATCTAGGGGAGAACACATATACACACCTGGTGGCTGAAGGAAGAAAAACAAAGAAAAAATGACAGAAATACAGAAAATATAGTCAATGACAGCTTCAAAAGATCGGACTTACATGAATATTGAGTCGCTGCACAAACGAGGACCCAAGTTATGCCTTTTAGTCTTCCCAATTCAACAATTAAGATAGAAGGAGAAAAAAGTAATAAAGAACAAAAGAATATCGTCAACAAGGGTACAGTTAGAAGTATCATAAACATGTCGCCAAGGGCTTATTTACAATATATGATAACAAAGGCATCGTCAGAATACATAGAATAAAGACTTATGGGATAACTAGGGTCATTGATAAATGAGGCTTATAATCCATTTTTTGCCAAAGAAACTTTCTCCATTTGTCTATATACGATTGTTATTTTTAAATTGCCTAGCTTATATGTATGGGCAGAAATATATATATGGCGAGTGTGTTTATGACGTTGTTGTCCTACTACTTTACATCATAACACCATTTAATATTTATAAAAAAAAAAATAAATATATATATATATATATATATATATATATATATATATATATATATATATATATATATCTATATATATATATGTGTGATGTCCCACTGTGGCTTAAAGATATATATATATATATATATATATATATATATATATATATATATAAAAGAAATATATACAACAGCACTGTCAATTAAATATATATTATCTATCTATATAGAATTAGAATATATAATATAGATATTTATATATATATATATATATATATATATATATATATATATATATATTGACAATAAAAGTTTGAAATTTTTTCTAAACAACTCAAAGCAGCTTTTATAATATAATAATGTAAGAGATAAAAGATTAAAACTCATTTTACTCGTTTTTATATAAAAGAACTGTGGGTTTCATTTGGCCCCTTCACCAATTCTCCCTCTTTCCCTGATGGTAAGCCTTAATAAGGCACCCTGTTCAAAAGACTGCCTGAGATCCTTATCCCTAGGTGCAGCCTTTGAAGATGCTAACTGATGGCACTATGATTGCAACAAGGGGAATAGGAGCCAAAGATCCAGGCCCAGGCATATAGTTCCTGATTATATGCCAGCTCATGACACCTGTGTCCAAAAAGATGACCCCACATGCTTGACCCAGAAAGAGAGAGAGCAGGCATTGACTTCAGTGCCACCTACAATGATGCTCAGGCTTAATCCCCAATAAACATATGGGTCATGAAACAGCAGTTAGAGGAGAAAAAAGACTTCAAACTTCACTGAGGACACTTGCTGTCCATCCTCTTGCCTGTCCCTTGTACTCCCTCCCATGTTCTCAAGACTTGAACCAGAACATTTTGGAAGTGGACTCTCTTCACTTTCCTCCCTCCACTGCCGACGCCCTATTGAACAAGGACATAGTCATCTTGACATAGGTAATGCACCAAGAATAAGGTTTCTTTAGTCAGTCACAATTCTGTTATTCCTCATTCTGATTTATTTTTCTGTTCATTGTGAGTATCTTCAGTGATTACCTTCAGTGATTAATGTAATTGTGCATTTAGTGTTTAAGACTGGAGTTGTTTGGCACCATCTGTGCATTCCCTCGGTCCCCTTTAAGCATGTTATCATTTTGCAAGGAACCGTTTGCATCTCATTGCAGAAGGCCTTGGCTGTGGAACCAAATCTCAGCTCTACCCCTGTGCAGTGGATTATGCCACCATTTAGTCTACCCATCTGCGATGCTCCTGTTATGAAGACACCATTGGCGTAGAATATTTCTCCTGTGTAGGATTCATTTCATTTAGCAGAACCTTATTATAATCTGCCCCATAAGAATCATTCTTCTAATCTGTGTTTGTTATTTAAACATAATTAATTAAGAAAACCCTTTGAGTTTCCTAATCTTTCCCTCATATGAAGAAGGCCTAAACAAGTAAATTTTCCTTGAAGTTTGAAAGAAAAACGGATCTGCCTTTTAACCAGTCTTATTAGTCAGATTTTAGTTAAAATATGGTAGTTTTTTTTTATCAATAAAAAGAACTCTTATGATTATCCATTGCAGCCAGAATCCAGTATGAAGGCAGAATGGGGAACATATAAACTTGTAAAAAATATAAAAAAGAATCAAATATATATATATATATAATATATATATATATATTTATACATATTTATATATAATATATATATATATATATATATATATATATATATATATATATATATATATATATATATATATTTGTGTGTGTAAGAGGATGTGTGTGTCGGACCCACAATAATGAAATAAAAAAACGCCACACCTGGACAGATTGTGATGTTGACAGAGACACATGGAAACACGCTTCTTTTGCTTCCTTTACCTTCCAAATACCTTAGACAAATCCCTGATTAAAATCTAAGGAAAAACCAGTCCCCAAATATTTTTTAAGAAAGTTAGAAAAAAGAAATCCCTTGCCTCGACTGTGACCAATCTGATAACGGTTTCTCAGGCAAATACTCCCCAGAGATTAGTACAGCATAAACTTTCAGTTAGGTAATCAACGGACAAAAGAGCTCAGTTATTTTTAACCACATAAATAACTATAACTACAGAATAAACTGGAATATGTTTCATGATAATTTATAGCAGCAATTGTGGTTCAAAAGCCAGATGGTGGAATCAGCTAACTGATTAAACAAAGAAATACAATGAATCTTCAAGAGGCGCCTGGGATTATTATAGGTAAAATCTTCTCCACCCAGCGATCAAAGAAGATTAAAGAGAAATTGTCAACTGGAGTGTTTAAGGCTGACGGACAGGATCTTCTGGATAAATACCGCTTTTCTGTAACTTTTTCTCATTCACTATTTGCCTGATGAGAGAGACAGTTTGGTCTCTGAAATATCCTTTATTTTCACATTTTGGCATTTCTGTGGGCTCTCTTATATTATTTATATATATGATATAAATATATATATATATATATATATATATATATATTTATATATAAAAATGTACACACATAAAAACACATATATATATATTATATTATTATATATATATATATATATATATATATATATATTATAACTGAAATAGGTCGTTTGTCTTCATGAGAAGATGAGATAAGTTTTAGAAAAGAAAAATTGCCAAGTTATTTTCAGAGGAGATAAGTATTTTTTAAAAATCTCAACATTGAAACAGTATAACTTTTGCTTATCTTTTTAAAAGCTTCTGGGATTTTTGTCAGCAGAATGAATGGGTTTTTCAACCCTGAATGAATTTTAAACGATGTTTTTGGTTAGCCGCTGATAATGTGATAAAATGAAAATCTATGGAAGTGGGAATGTGTTTTAGATTCAGAATGAGAGAACTCCCTTTGAAATGGAAAATGAATTCCATTCAAGAAACTATTTTTGCCACTAGTGAGTTAAGAGTGATGATGAGTGAAAAAAGGGAAATGAATGGAACAGTCATGCAAAAAAGTATTTGTAATGATCTATAGTTACTTCAATATAGTATATCAATACAGAAACAAGTAAAATCAGTTTTTTAAGATCTCAAAATAATACTGATAGATAATAATTATAGCAAAACTAAAAAACGAACAAAAGTAATAATAAATACACACACACATTCAAAATAGCAAAGAAAACGACAACATTACGAATTATCAAGATTTATGCGAGAAGTTGAAGCAAAAGAATAAATGACAATTCACAAATAAAAAAAAAGTTAAACAATAAACTACAAAACACAAATTAATAAGAAAATTTATTATCAAAACACACCAAACCTGACGACAATGCGGAGAAAGAGAAATGAGAAACCAAAGATTATTAATCATATTACAAATATTAAATATTAATAATGAAATAATATAAGAATAAACTTTGATCATTGTTATAATCGTATGAATTGAGTTCTACACTGTAATACTTTGACGCCAGGTTTTCACTCTCTCTCTCTCTCGTGGCTCATACTCGGACACATGCCCCAGAAGCGAGAAGACGACTTGAGTTATTTCCATATTCCTGAGCAAATCAACAGACTTTCCAGAGAGAGAGAGAGAGAGAGAGAGAGAGAAGAGAGAGAGAATAGTTGCGCTTCTTGTACATGTGAGTGAGCATGTTGTTGCCGATATGTTTGCTGGCCTTACAGAAGGCAGGGGCTCTAAATAGTGTCTTTCGGGGATTAGAAGTATTTTATTCGTTTTCTTCTTCTTCTCTCTTCCAAGTTTTCCAAGAGAGAATATATCCTGTGAAGCCTTCACTGAATAATCAAAGGATTTGGAAGAACAAGAATTTGGACAGAGGCCAGCTGCGCACCTATGAGTCACAGTGAATGAAAGGGATGTTGACACTAAAAAGGTCTGAAAGGTGTAACAAGACGAAAAATCGCAGTCGCACTATGAAACAATTGCTAGGGAGAGGTTGAGAGAAAGTAAGATGGAAGAGAGAATATGAAACGGAGGTACAGTAAAAGAACGAGGCAAGGAGCTTAGCCGAAGGCACGCTGCAAAGAACATTACAATGCTTACAGTACACCACATGAAGTGCAAAGGTCCTATTGAAAACTTTGTGACTCACCTTAGTTCCAATAATCTAAACTCATCAATGACTGGCCTTCCTTCGCATAAGAAAACGAAATGCTAGTTTGTCAAATCGTAGTGTTGTCTCAGATTTCTGTAAACAAAAAGAGGAAGAAGAATACTTAAAAAAAGGAGAAGTAAAAGAAGAACGCAAAATAATCAGGTCTTCTTTTTAATATCAGGAAAGAAGAAGAAGAATGTTGAATAATCAGATTTCAAAAGAAGAAGACAAAGAGTGAATAATCAGAGAAGAAGAAGACAAGGACACAGGCAAGACCTTCTAGTGACGGAACTATAGTGCTGGCTCTGGGGCTTCGTTAAGAGAATGAATTTAAATGGATGTCTTGGGGACACATCTTATAAGCATCTATAGATTATGTTTCAAAGGCTTAACTTTAAAAATATATTCAGTAATGTATGGGTTGAGTACTGAAATTGATAGGGAATAAAAAAAGAGAGTAAAACTGCAAACCAAAAATCAACAAGAGAAAAAATTAGGAGAGAGAAGGAGAGAGAATAAGAATAAAGAGAGAGGCAAAGAACACAGTGATAACGCCCAAATGCTGTTGTGTCATGTTATCAATACACGGGTCTCTTTTTCTTCTCTTCTTCTTTCTCTCTCTTGCTTTGCTCTGGAATATGGGCATAACTCAAGTCGTCTTCTCGCATTCTGGGGTATGTGTCCCTCAGAGAGAGAGAGAGAGAGAGAGAGAGAGAGAGAGAGAGAGAGAGAGAGAGAGAGAGAGAGCAAAAGTTACAGTGTAGACTCAATGACATACGATTATAACAGTGATCAAAATGTATTATTATAATTATTATTTATTATTAATATTTATTATTTGTAATATGATTAATAATCTTTGGTTTTTTGCATTTTCAGAAACTCCGCATTGTCGTCGGTTTTGGTGAGTGTTAACAATAAATTTTTCTCATTAGTTTGTGTTTTTGTAGTTTATTGTATATAACTTTTTTATTTGCAGTATTGTCATTTATTCTTTTGCTTCTGCTTCTTTAGAAATCTTGAGAATTCGTAATGTTGTCGTTTTCTTTGCTGTTTTTGAATGTGTGTGTGTGTATATTTATTATTACTTTTGTAATTTTTATTAGTATTGCTATTATTGTTATAATTATTATCATCAGTATTATTTTGAGATACTGCATTAGATTTTACTTGTTTCTATATTGATTTACTATATTGAATTAACTATAGATCATTACAAGATACTTTTTTCATGACTGTTCCATTCATTCCCTTTTTTTCACTCATTCTTCACTCTTTCCACTCACTAGTGGCAAAAATAGTTTCTTGAATGGAATTCAATTTCCACTTCAAAGGGAGTTCTCATTGATTCTGAATCAGAAAACATTTCATTTTCATAAATTTTGATTTTATCACATTATCATGCGTCCTAACCAAAAAAGCTTTTTTAATTTATTCAGGGTTGAAAAATTTATATCTCATTTATTTACGAAAACTCCCTCTCCATTTATAAGATAAGCAAAAGTTATACTGTTACTTAATGTTGAGATCTAGAAAAAATAACTTACCTCCTCTGAAAATAACTGGGCAATTTTTAAAGTTTGGAAACTTACGCCCCGTCTTTGCTGAACTCCTTTTTGATATAAACTACCCTTGTCACTCGGTTATATATATATATATATATATATATATATATATATATATATATATATATATATATATATATATATATATATATATATATATATTACTACGATTCTGCCATAGATACTTACTGATTCTTGGTCGCATCGATAATCAGAGGGAGTTCTTTTACATTACCAAGAAACTACTGCATTTTAACTAAAATCTGACTAATAAGACTGGTTAGGCAGATCCCTAGAAGAATCAATCAAAGGAAAATTACTGGTTTAGTGCCTTCTTCATGTGCGGGAAAGATTGCATAAACTCAAAGGGTTCTCTTAATTAATTATATTTACATAACAAACACAGATCAGAAGAATGACAATTTACAGGGAAGATAATGATAGGGTCCTGCTGAATGAATGAATCCTACTGAGAACTTCTTCTATGTTGATACACTTAGCAACAGAAGTATCACAGATGGGTAGACTAAATGGGTGGCATAAGGCACCGCATTATGGGATAGAGCCAAGATTTGTCTCCACATCCGAGGCTGATGTGCAATGAGATGCAATACGGTTACTTGCAAAAATGATAACAGCTCAAGGGGAACTGAAGGAATGCACAGATGGTGCCAAACAACTCAGTTTCAAACACTAAATGCACAATTATGTTAACACTTTATCACTGAAGGTACTCGCCAATGAACAGAAAATAAATCAGGCAGAGGAATAACGGAATCGTGACTGATTAAAGAAACCTTATTCTGGTGCATTACCTTTGTCAAGATGACAGTATCCTGGTCCAATAGGGTGTAGGCAGTGGAGGGAGGAAAATGAGGGGATGCCACTTACAAAAGTGTACTGGGTTGAGCCTCGAGGTTGAACATGTGGAGGGGAGTACAAGGGACAGCAAGAGGGATGGACAGCAAGTGTCCTCAGCGAAGTTCTGAGCGCTTCTCTCCTCAAACTGCTGTTTTATGGTCCATATATAACGTCAGGGGATTAAGCCTGAGCATCATTGCAGATGGTGCTGAAGTCAGTGCCCGCTCTGTCTCTATAGGGTCACACATGTGGGGTCACCTTCCCAGGTGTCATGGCAGCTGGCACATGTTCAGGAAGTATGTGCTGGGTGCTTTCTCTTTTGGTTCCTCCTTTGCCAGCTGTCAGCCGCTGGCAAGGATTAGCATTCTAGCATGCACCAGATAAGTGATCTCAGGCAGTCACTTGAACAGGAGGCATATGGGCCACTCCATACAGGAAAGGAGAGAACTGGGTGAAGGGGCAAATGAAACCCACAGTTCTTTCAGATATAAAAATGAGTTTTATTCTTTTATCTCTTACATTATAAAAAGCTGGTGAAGTTGCTTGGAAAGAAGTTTCCTTCGTTGAAATATATATACTCGTACATGCAGTACAGGTTCTTTTGAAGTAGAATTTAGAGAAAGGCTTAAAAAGGAAAATCAAAAATAGCCAGGCCAAATAGGTTCTTGAAATTTCATAAGTTGAAATTGTACTTGAAAGTTAGAGTTTTCATAGGTCTAGAACAGTCTCTATTGCTTTATGGGTATTTATCTTGTGGGAAAATGAAACTCTATATTAAATATCTTACCGATTTGAGAATAATTCTTTAAAAAAGAATATTATTAGGAGTCAGAAGGCAGGATAGAGTAGAGGCTTTATAAATTAAAGGAAATGGTATGAAACAATGACGAAAAGGCAGATTTGAGAAGGTCAAACACGTCCTTCGCATGGGAGACCAGAACTTGATGGAATGAAAGAGAGATTCCTCTGATGTGCTGTTATGGATAAATTACTCTCAACATCATCTCCATATAGTGAAAATTAGACTGGTTGGTTTATTAAAATATTCTCTTCATTGTTAAAGAAATCACAAAGTTTATAAAAGTCTGAATAACTTTGAAAGACTTACCGAAGATGTTAAAACCTTTTTTTTTTTTTAACTAATTTCATGACTTATAGACAAGAGGAAATGTGCATTAGACAAACAGCTCTTCCAAACTCTTGGCATCGTAAAAATGCTTGAAACTTCTTACATGGAGTTTTTCTTTGAGCAAAGAAGAGGAAGAAGAAGAAGAATAAGAAAGAGGAGGAGGAGGAGGAATGAGTTCGACCTCCTTTCTGCAAGAGGGAGAAGAATACTAATGGCGGTTCTCTGATCCTCTAAAGTCTTTATTTAGTCAACGCCAACAGACACACCCTCTCTTCCTTTTATCTCCTTTTGCCTTTTTTTCTAATTTTATTATTGTGGGACAAAATTAGACCATGTTAATAATCCCCTCTCTTCTCTAGTCGACGTGTTACATATAGCGTCTTGTTTACGCCAAAGAACCCCGAGGAATTAATGAACAAATAAGGAAGTAATTATTGTAGTATTGCCATTATGAGTCACTTAGACCAATGTAATTTGAGTTTGAATCTCTCTCTCTCTCTCTCTCTCTCTCTCTCTCTCTCTGAACAATCACCTCACTTAGAACAGTGTGCTTTGGATTTGAATCTCTCTCTCTCTCTCTCTCTCTCTCTCTCTCTCTCTCTCTGGGAACATTTCCTAACACGTGTGATTATCAATGGCATCTGATGTCTGACTAAATTCCTGCAAGAACACGAAACAGGAATTCCAATCCATTATCCTCATCTGTCCAATCCCAGTAAGCAAGGAAGCGAATTGTATGACTTCAGTCGCCCTTTGGGATGATTGAAGAAGCCTTTTGAATCCCTACTGTGCCCTAAACAGGAGGCCCTCCACCCCTACCCCAGTCCCCCAAGAGGTCCCAGGTCTTAATTCATAGTAGAAGAAGAAGAAGAAGAAGAAGAAGAAGAAGAAGAAGAAGAAGAAGAAGAAGAAGATATTGAATAATCAAACCTTGACACCTGCAAAGTGTTGAAATAACGGAAGCAAATGAGAAACTCTCTCTCTCTCTCTCTCTCTCTCTCTCTCTCTCTCTCTCTCTCTCTCTCTTTTTATTGTACCAATGTCACAACTGAAAGCATAAACAAAATATTTAAATCCACCGTTACATATCCAGTACTAGAATCCATTACGGAATCTCCCACTAAAATCCCACTTTGTCAAGATCATTCATAGATATCAGCTGATCACTTAGTGCAGTATATTGATGTTTTAGTTTCAGCTGGCCTTATGCCAACACGGGCTCTTGCTCTTGGGCAGCCCTTAATATCAATGAAATAACGATAAACACTTCGGAGATGTTAGAAATGCTACTACAGAAGGATTCATTTTACCTTCGTATATATTTCTTCCAAAGTCTGTTGTTTAGTTGTTCATGTTTTGTTCTTCAGCCAAAAGCTCCTTTTCTCTCTTGTCAGACGATTTTATCTGCCTTTTCTCTTGTGTTATTCAAAGGTAAATGAAAAACAGGATGTGGTTTGCCTGGTTCATTAGATAGTTGTCAACACCCGATATATACAGCTAGTTCTTCAAAAATAATCTCAGAAATTCGACTTCATATTATATCATTTTGCGTGCAAATATCCCGTGAGAATAATAATAAAAATCTATTGAACTGGAAAAATTATTATCTCTTTGTTTATTTTTTTTTTTTTTAGCATTTCAAGGGGCAAGATTAGTGACTTCTATATCATCCATTTTACTTGAAGAAAAATGATTCAGCTGAGAGGGATAATATTTCTGCTTTTTCTTTTACGCTTTTGAAGACATATTTAACAGTAAAAGGAAAACTAACTTTACATTTCAACGATTTATTTTTCTCTAAAGTCTGCGTGATCGATTATTTTTTTAATAGCTTACAAGTCTGCTTAATCGATTATTTTTTTTAAGAGCTGACCTTAAAGTCTGCCTGATCAATTGTTTTTTATGATTAGCTGACCTTAAAGTCATAGATGGATTATTTTTAATTAATAGATGACCTTAAAGATTGCTTGATTGATTATTTTTTTAATAGCTGACCTTAAAGTCTGCTTGATCAATAATTTTTTTTAATAGCTGACCATACCCTGCTTGATCCATTATTTTGTATTAATAGCTGACCTTAAGTATTCTTTGATAGATTATGTTTTTTTCTAATGCCTGACCGTAAATTCTGCTTGATCGATTATTTTTTATTAATAGCTGACCTTAAAGTCTGTTCGATCAATTATTTTTTTTTATTAATAGGTGACCTTAAAGTCTGCTTGATCGATTATTTTATTTATTAATTGCTGACTTAAAGTCTGCTTGATCGATTATGTTTGTTAATAGTTGAAAGTCTGCTTGATCAATTATTTTTTTTAATAGCTGACCTTAAAGTCTGCTTGATCAATTATGTTTGTTAATAGTTGAAAGTCTGCTTGATCAATTATTTTTTTTAATAGCTGACCTTAAAGTCTGCTTGATCGATTATGTTTTTTTATAGCTGACCTTAAGGTGTGCTTGATTGATTATGGTTTTAAAGTCTGCATGGCCAAAAGTCTGCTTGATCGATTATATATTTTTTTTTTACTAACAGCTGACCTTAAAGTCTGCTTGATCGATTGTTTCTTAATAGCTCAACCTAAAGTCTGCTTGATCGATTATTGTTTTTAATAGCCGACCTTAAAATCTGTTTGGTCGATTATTTTCTTAGTATATGACGTTAAACTCTGCTTGATCGAATATTTTTTTAATATCTGACCTTAAGGTCAGATTGATTAATTATGTTTTTTTAATAGCTGACCTTAAAGTCTGTTTGATCGATTATGTTTTGTAATAGCTGACCGTAAAGTCTACTTGTCGATCATATTTTGTAACAGTTGACCTTAAAGTCTGCTGCATCGATTATTTTTCGTAATAGTTGACCTTAAAGTCTGCTTGATCGGTTAAGTTTTTTAATAGATGACCTTAAAGTCTGCTTGATCGATTATATTTTAATAGTTGACCTTGAAGTGTGCTTGATCGATTATTTTTTCAATAGCTGACCTTAAGGTCTGAGGACAATTATTTTAATAGCTTTCTCGACCTTAAAGTCTGCTTGATCGATTATGTTTTGTAACAGCTGACTGAGAAGTCTGATTGATCGATTATTTTTTTAATAGTTGACCTTAAAGTCCACTTGATCGATAAATTTTTTACAGCTGACCCTAAAGTTTGCTTGATAGATTACTTTTTTAATAGCTGACCTTAAAATCTGCTTGATCGATTATGTTTTTTAACAGCTGACCTTAAAGTCTTCTTGATTGATTATTTTTTTAATAGTTGACCTTAAAGTCTGCTTGATTGATTTTTTTTATTAATAGCTGACCCTGAGTCTGCTTAATCGATTTTTTTTTTTTATTAATAGCTGACCTTAAGTCTGCTTGATTGATAATTTTTTTTAATAGCTGACCTTAAAGTCTGCCTAGTCAGGCTTTTAATTTTTTTGCAAGTAGCCAATGTTAAAGTTTCCCCGGTTAGTTTTATTGGAATAATTATCCGGCTTTAAACTTTACTCTGTAAGTTTCCTTGAATGAGCTGCCCGCAATGTTTGTCCAATCACCGTTTCTATCATATTACCCGGCCTTGAACTTAGTTTTTTTTGTTCATTAGCGAATATCAAAGTTTGCCTGGTTAATTTGTTTATATTAGCCGACCCCAAAGTTTGCCTAGTAACTTTTTTCGTAATTAGACAACGTTAAAGTTTGCCTGCTTTTTTTTTTTTTTATCAGCCGACCGCAAAGTTTGCCCGATTAGTATTTTTCAAATATGCTGATTTGAAGGTTTGCCTGGTAATCTTCTTCTTCTTTCTTTCTTCTTCTTCTTTTATTTTTTTAGCTAACGTGGCAGTTTGCCTGTTCAGTTATTTCAGTTATCCGAACTCATAGTTTACTCAGTTCGTTTTTGAATCAGCCAACATATTAACTTCCTGTTTTTTTTTTTTTTTTTTTTTTTATACATTAGTCGACCTTAAGGGTTGCCTGGTCAGTTTCTTTTCATACGCAGAAGTTAGTACTTACCCAGTCATTTTTCTTTTATTATCCAACTTCAGTTTTTCCTTATCCTTTTTGTAAATTAGCGAACGTCAAAGCTTGCGTGATGTTTGCTTGCCTGGTCTGATGTTTAAGCGATTAAGTTTGCCTTGTCAGTTTTTTTTTTTTCTAAATTAGCTAAGCTTATGTTTATCTGTAGATGTTTTCTTTAATTGGCCGACTTTAAAGTTTGCTGGTCAGATTTTTTTCAAATTAGCTTTTCTTAAAGTTTGACCAGTGTGAATTATTTTATCCGTTTATCTTACAATTATTCCAATTAGCTGTTCGATATTTTACTTAGCCGACCTTGAAGTCTGCTGTGTGACTTTTATTTTAATTCTCTGTCCTCAAAGTTTCGTCAGTTATTTCGTGTCTTTAGACGACATTAAAGTTTGCCTGGTCAGCTTTTTTTTTTTAATTAACTGACCTCAAGGCTTTCCTGGTCAGCTTTTTTTTTTAATTAACTGACCTCAAGGCTTTCCTGGTCAGCTTTTTTTTTTAATTAACTGACCTCAAGGCTTTCCTGGTCAGCTTTTTTTTTTTAATTAACTGACCTCAAGGCTTTCCTGGTCAGCTTTTTTTTTAATTAACTGACCTCAAGGCTTTCCTGGTCAGCTTTTTTTTTTTTTAATTAACTGACCTCAAGGCTTTCCTGGTCAGCTTTTTTTTTTAATTAACTGACCTCAAGGCTTTCCTGGTCAGCTTTTTTTTTTTTAATTAAATGACCAAGGCTTTCCTGGTCAGCTTTTTTTTTTAATTAACTGACCTCAAGGCTTTCCTGGTCAGCTTTTTTTTTAATTAACTGACCTCTCGGGCTTTCCTGGTCAGCTTTTTTTTTTTAATTAACTGACCCCGCTTTCCTGGTCGCTTTTTTTTTTGAATTAACTGACCCAAGGCTTTCCTGGTCAGCTTTTTAATTAACTGACCTCAAGGCTTTCTGGTCAGCTTTTTTTTTTTAATTAACTGACCTCGCTTTCCTGGTCAGCTTTTTTTTTTTTTAATTAACTGACCTGCAGCTTTCCTGGTCAGCTTTTTTTTTTTAATTAACGACCCCAAGGCTTTCCGTCAGCTTTTTTTTTTTTAATTGAACTGACCTCAAGGCTTTCCTGGTCACCTTTTTTTTAATTAACTGACCTCAAGGCTTTCCTGGTCAGCTTTTTTTTTTTAATTAACTGACCTCAAGGCTTTCCTGGCCAGCTTTTTTTTTTTTTAATTAACTAACCTCAAGGCTTTCCTGGTCAGCTTTTTTTTAATTAACTGACCAAGGCTTTCCCTGGTCAGCTTTTTTTTTTAATTAACTTATCCCGCTTTCCTGGTCAGCTTTTTTTTAATTAACTGCATCGACGGTGATTTTGTCATTTTTCAGTTTTTTAATTAACTGACCTCAAGGCTTTCCTGATCAGCTTTTTTTTTTTTTTTAATTAACTGACCTCAAGGCTTTCTGGTCAGCTTTTTTTTTTAATTAACTGACCAAGGCTTTCCTGGTCAGCTTTTTTTTTTAATTAATCAATTCCCAAGGCTTCCTGGTCAGCTTTTTTTAATTAACGACCCCAAGGCTTTCATGGACGCTTTTTTTTTTTAATTAACTGACCAAGGCTTTCCTGGTCAGCTTTTTTTTAATTAACTGACCTCGCGCTTTCCTGGTCAGCTTTTTTTTTAATTAACTGACCTCAAGGCTTTTCTGGTCAGCTTTTTTTTTAATTAACTGACCCCAGCTTTCCTGGTCAGCTTTTTTTTAATTAACTGACCTCAAGGCTTCCTGGTCAGCTTTTAATTAACTGACCCCAAGGCTTTCTGGCCAGTTTTTTTTTAATTAACTGACCTCAAGGCTTTCCTGGTCAGCTTTTTTTTTTTTAATTAACTGACCTGTAGACTTTCCTATCAGCTTTTTTTTTTTTTTAATTAACTGACCCGCTTTCCTGGTCAGTTTTTTTTTAATTAACTGACCAAGGCTTTCCATCGCTTTTTTTTTAATTAACTGACCTCAAGGCTTTCTGGTCAGCTTTTTTTTTAATTAACTGACCTTCAAGGCTTTTCCTGGTCAGCTTTTTTTACCAACTGACCTCAAGGCTTTCCTGGTCAGCTTTTTTTAATTAACTGACCTCAAGGCTTTCCTGGTCAGCTTTTTTTTAATTGACTGACCTCAAGGCTTTCCTCTGGTTTAGCTTTTTTTTAATTAACTGACCTCACGCTTCTGGTCGCTTTTTTTAATTAACTGACCTCAAGGCTTTCCTGGTCAGCTTTTTTTTTTTTTTTAATTAACTGACCTCAAGGCTTGCCTGGCCAGTTTTTTTTTATTTGCTGACCTTTAAGTTTGCTTGTCAGTTTTTATTTATTAGCAACTTCAAACTTTGTCTGATCAACTGTGGTTTTTTTTTAATTAACCAGCATTAAAGTTTGCACAGTCAGCTTTATATCTTTTTTTATATTAGCTGACCTTAAAATTGATAAAATTAGCCGACCTTAACTAAATTATGTCCAAACAGATTTTAATTTTTTTTAATTAGCTGACCTTAAATTTTTTTTATTAGCTGACCTTAGCTGAAGCTTGTCCAGACAGTTTTGAATATTTATTAATTAGTTGACCTTAAAACTGTTCCAATTAGACGACCTTAACTAAAGTTTGTCTGGACAGATTTTCATTTGTTTTAGATTAGCTGACCTTAACTAAAGAGTTCCTAGACAGCTCTTTATTTTTTTTTTAATTAGCTGACTTTAAAATTGTTGTTATTACCTGACTTAAAGTTTACCCAGTGAGCGTTTTATTTCTTTTAAATGAACCAATTCTAGAGTTTTTCTAATCGGCTCAGCTAGCTGACCTTAATTTTTTTTATTAGCCGACCTTAGCTTTCGAAGTTTAATTGTAGTGACTCAGCGGTATTTCTTTTCAATTGTCTGACCTTAAGTTTTACTTTTTAATCAGCGACCTCAATGGAAGTTTGGGTACCTTGTGCATCTAACGCTGATATTCAAGTGCTCAAAGACTTAGCCATTTTTCAATAGAAAGAAGAAACAGGTTTCCAATTAAAGGAAAAACCTCAGCAGGACAATAAAACACAGAGGAGGAGCAACATAAAACTGTCTTTTATATCACAGATAACATTACAAAAATAGTCTTTGGAAATGGTTGGACCACCCGGTGCCAGACGACACTGTTATAAAGATAGCCTCTCCCATCCGACTCCGACCCTGTATATATATATATATATATATATATATATATATATATATATATATATATATATATATATATATATATATATATATATATATATATCAATGAAGGAATTCTATTAGTATCAAAGTATCATATAAATACGGAATCTTAATTTGTGACTTGTTTCATTCGCATAACGGTACGTAATGTTTAGCCTCTCAAAGTTCTAACGTGAGAAAGGCGTATTTTATTCCTTACGGGAAGGGCGTAAACTCTCAGAATACGCCAGCATGTTTTCCACAGTAGAAGCCTTTGTGAAGAAGTGCGCTATTTGCAATGCGAATAAGCCAGCGACGACAGTGTCATGTCGTTTGGGTTCATATCCCATACCACATAGGCCGTTTCAGAGAGTGCATATGGATATTCTGGGTAACTTCTCAGAGTCCGCTTATGGTTATAGACATTTATTAGTAGTTGTTGATGAGTTGACTCGCTTTGTCGAGATTTTCCCACTGAAATACAAATCAGCTGAGGAAGTTGCTATAGCGTTCTTTAAGGGGATAATTTGTAGATATGGTGTTCCTGAATGTCTAATCACAGACAATGGTAGGGAGTTTATTAATAAGACTTTAGACGGTCTTGCTAATTTACTGGGAATAAAGAAAGTATCTATAATCCCGTATAGACCTGAAGCAAATGGGTTATGTGAGAGGGCGAATCGGAAAGTAATCGAAGCTTTACGCATGACGGTGGGTGGTTCCGATACACATTGGGACAGATCGTTGGATGAAGTGCGATATAGTATCAATACTATGATGAATGACACAATTAAGATATCTCCAGCAGAAGCTTTGTATGGGTACAAGTGGAAAGGACCTTTTGATCTGTTACCAGAGCGAGTTCAGGGTGATGTTACGGTCACTTCATTGATAAATACAGCGAGAGAAAGATTTGCACGTATCAGTAAAGAACTTGAACTTAGTTCGCGTGCATTGGTAGAGAAAAGTAACGCGAAATCGAGGGGAGTAGCTTTTTCGATGGGTGATAGAGTGTTTGTTAAAGTGAATGTTTGGAATGATCTGAATTATAAATTAAGTCCGAAGTTCCACGGACCTTTTGAGATTGTAGAGATCAAAAGAGGGAATAGATTTGTAGTTAAAGATGTAAATACTGGAGTGACGAAATTGACCCATATTTCGAAGTTGAAGAAAGTTGGGATGTAATGGAACATTTGTATATAGTTATGTAGTGGAACATTTGTATATAGTTAGAGGGATAAATGGGTTGATGTTTGTATATATATATATGATATTTATTTATTTTTTTTTTTTTTTTGTCTCTTGTTCATTTTAGATGTTGAAGTTCTTAATCATTTGTTTTCGAATGATTTTAGGAATTGAGACATGGGCTAATTTCATACGAGATTTGACCCGTGTGTTAGTGTGTTATGGTGTTATTGTGTTATGATGAGTTTTGTCATCTGACGCAATATGTGTGTTGTTTAGGATTATTTTTTTGGGGGGAGGTACTTAGTATATCGGACCGAACAAGTCTGATCTTTTTTTTCGGGTTGGGAGATCGTATTTGAGTATTTGGATTTTTTTTTCAGTTTTTTTTTTAAAATGAAGGGAGCTGTATTGTGAGTAATTGTAGTTGTTAAGATCATGGGAGCGATTGCCATTACGTCAATTGCTATTTTGTTGAGAATTAGTCGGGTGTTGCGAGATATTTGCTAACCGGAGTAGAATTTTCATGTCTTTTACGAGATATGATACCTTTTATGTTTGGATAGGATTCTCGAATATTTTTTTTTCTGTTGGATAGAATTTTTTTTATGAGTGAGTTCCGTAGAGTTATTGTGTGCTTAGTAGTGAGTTGACTGTGATTATTCTGAGATACACACTTGGAATTAGTTCACATTGAGAGTGTTTGACTTTTGCATTAGTAGTTTTGTTTGGTTCAGTAACATGAAACCTTTTTGTTATTAGACCTTTTTCGAGTGCTTTTTGGAGACTCAGTAGTGACATGGGATGGATTAGAGACCATGTTCATTTTTGGGAGATCAATATCAAGGTTCAGGAGTTGATTATAAGACAAGTTGTACTTTAGTTAGAGAGAAGTATGTGTGTGACAGTAGTATTTTCCAGTTGCGAGTTGTGTCTGTGGGTGGTTGTGAATTATCATTAGTTCATGGACAGACTCCGACAGAATGTGACTTTAGACAGTTCCTGCGAGATTACCACATTGAGTCCACCAGAACGCTTCCTGCCGTGTTTTGCAAGGAGTATGCAGTTACAATGATGTGCCAGAACAACAAGTCGACATCATTCGTTCCTCAAGGGTCCAAGCTGTTCGACTCATCCTGCAGAATCCTGTCTACGGACTTTCTCGTACTTAGCCGTGCTGTATTCAACAGTTCTGAGAAGATAATTATGCGTCATACGCATAACGAGCATTTGCAGTGGCGGTACCTACAACCAAGGTGCCAATGACACCTGTTCCACCGTTGGAAGACATCGACGATTCCGTGATGTTCAGTATCAGGAATATATTAAACTAAAACAAAAGCATATGTTTAAAACGACAATTTTAATTGTCTTAATAGCTATTTTCATGATAATTCTTGTGTTCTTAAAGCCTTTAGTAGTAAAACTTATTCATGTTTGTAAAATAGATTACATGTAAAGGCTCTAAGAACACAACCCCAGTGACTTTGGTGGAACCGTCATTGGCACAATGAGGTTCCACTGTTAAGACATCAACGATTCAGTGCAGTATCAGACATATTATGCCGACAAGTTTGAATGCATAGCTCTTTATGATTTGTTATGTTTTATACATATGCTTTTGTTTTAGTTTGAACACAACCCAGTTAAGGAGAGAGAAGTCGAGAGCATAGCTCTTTATGTTTTAAACATATGCTTTTGTTTTAGCTCTTAAAGAGCGAGACGCTCTTATGGGGGTGGCCGAGCTCTATTTAAAGAACACATATATGCATTTCATAGCTTCAATGCTTTAAGATGTGATGAAAGAATTTTTGAGCAGATGGTACTGACCGAGCCGTCAGTTGCAAAATCTTTGTATTCAGCAAATAGTTTGATTCCTCAGCTCTCTGCGCGAGAAGCTCAGCAATATTGGGGGTCAGGTGATCTCCGAAGCGTTATGTATGTTCGTGAGTACGTGCGTTACTTTGATCTAGATTATGCCAAAATCTGCCCTAAAAGTGAGTTTGATCGTTCATTAACGTGATAGAACTGCAGTTGTCCAGTCATAGCTTTGGAGTCGTTCCAGGCTTTGAAAATCGGCAGATAAGGTAGAGTCTCAAATCTCTGTTTTTATGGGAGAAAATTGAACTTGTGATTTTTACCATGACTTTCTGATCATTATGAACTTTTGAACTGGTGTGGGAAATTTAATATGAATATTCATACCTCTTTTATATTATTATTTTGTCAATCTTGGCTATGCATTTTACACTTTCCATTATTGTGTTTTGCATTTCACATACTTTTGGGAGTTTTCTATCATGTTTAATTCTTTCGACAGATGTCTGTGGACTTGTTGGAATAACATGTGGAATTGTGGTAGACTGTTTTTTTTTGGACATGACTTTTAGTTATTGATTTGTGAGTATGTGAGATTTTGGGGATTTCCAGGCTATTAGCCATAATGAGACTTCTTTAATCAGAAGTGTTTTGCAGTTTAGAGTTTAGTTATCTGACTCGACAATTCATTTATTATGCATTTTAATCTTTGCTTTGTTTTATTCATTTCTTGTTGGGTTATTTGAATAATAAACCTATTTTTGTAGAAACGATTGTGTTTCTTTAAATAGTCCATTTAATTGCTTTGAGAGAATGAGTGAGGTTAGGGTGGATGAGCTTTGATAAACGATGAGAGAGAGAGTCGATACACGGTGAGAGAGAGAGAGAGAGAGAGAGAGAGAGAGAGAGAGAGAGAGAGAGAGAGAGAGAGAGAGAGAGAGAGAGAGAGAGAGAGAGAGAGAGAGAGAGAGAGAGAGAGAGAGAGAGAGAGAGGAGAAAAAAAAAATGTGAGTGTTATCATGGGTCGAATCTTTTCACGTCTTTTTCCTGAAGAAGATCGCTAGGATTACACTACGTACACTTCTAAAACAAGTGTTGATCTGTTCCTTGTAACATATATATATATATATATATATATATATATATATATATATATATATATATATATATATATATATATGCAGTATATGTATATTGATATATACATATATATATATATATATATATATATATATATATATATATATATATATATATATATATATATATATATATATATATAGTATATATATATATTGATATATGCATACATATATATATATATATATATATATATATATATATATATATATATATATATATATATATATATATATATATATATATATATATATATATATATAGTCTCACATAAAAAACAGCAAAACGTGAATTTTATGCCTTTCTACGTCTGTTGGATGGTAAACCTACAGGTTTGTTGGATGGTAACTTTACAATTTTGCCGTCCAACTGACATAGCAAGGCGTAAAACTAACATTTTGTTACTGTTCATGTGAGAGAACATTAACATAAAGGGGATTCATAAAACATTTAACCATACTGCCCTCAAATGGAAGACTGCAGTATCTGCAAAAATACAAACCTGAGGAAATTGATAGATACTCCCTTGCCTTCCCGCTGATTTTGCAGATACTGAAATGGGACCCCCTAAATGCTAGTGGAAAGCATTGAAGAATCATTCTGAAACCGCCTTAACTTGTGTATTAGTGTTTCACGAGCCCAATAGGTGGCATATCTCAATTTCAAAAATTTTGCAGATACTGCAGTTTTCCATTTTAGGGCAGTATTTTTCTCCTTCGAATATATACATAAAGGGAAATCTTCAAATTTTCAAAGTAATTCATATCCAACTACACAAACATGGTCGCTTAGTGTGGTAAGGCCTGTTGTGGACTTTTGAACTCTTCAAACCAACAGAAACCTAATTTGAAATGCGAGCGACTTAGGTACTCTGCAATTACCCTTAAAATAACATTACAGGTACTCTGCAATTACCTTTAAAATAAAATTACGCAGGAAAAATATTAATAACAGGGACTTTCATGCATAAAGGGATTACGCCCCGCTAATCATGTAATTTTACATAATCGCCTTATGCAGCGTGACTAATATTGGGTCACCCGGGGGTTTTGCTCGCTCGCATTAGCTTTATAATTTGCTTTCATTTATTCATGGTAATTCGATTCTGTCGGGTTTGTGGTCAAGCTTTTGTTGTTATAAATGCTATCACACAGATATAACGTTACATATACATTTAAGAGCTTGTAAATTGGCTCTGCTGCATTGTAAATATATATATATATATATATATATATATATATATATATATATATATATATATATATATATATATATATACCTCCAGCCTCCGGAGAAACAGCTCGAAGAACAATCCAAGGCGGGTCAGGGTAAGGCACTGCTGTCCATATGCATTTTATTATAATATGCCAACGTTTCACAACTCCTCATAGTTGCATTTTCTAGGCTGCAAACAGCGAACATGGCAATCAGAAAACTAATAAAATCATAATTACAAATTAAAATTTATTCTGAATGCTTTATTGTAATTTTAATTCGTAATTCTGATTTTATTAGTGTACTGATTGCCATGTTCGCTGTTTGCAGCCTAGAAAATGCAACTATGGGGAGTTGTGAAACGTCGGCATATTATAATAAAATGCATATGGAGAGTGCCTTTCCCTGACCCGCCTTGGATTATATATATATATATATATATATATATATATATATATATATATATATTAAATGCTGAAACAATTCCTTTTCGTTTGATATATATATATATATATATATATATATATATATATATATATATATATATATATATATATATATATATGTAATATATATATAGTCACATAAAAGACAGCAAAATTTGAATTTTATGCCTTTCTACATCTGGTGGATGGTAAACTTACAAGTTTGTTGGCTGGTAACTCTACAGTTTTGCCATCCAACCCACATAGCAAGGCATAAAACTGACATATTTTGTTACTCTTCATGTGAGAGAATATCAACATAAAGGGGATCCACAAAATATTTACTTGAGAAGGGAATAATTAAGTGCCAGTAGCAAACAAGGTTACATATTTGTGACATCATTCTTAGGTGATCCTGACGAAACAACGTGACTTAGAGAAGCAAAGACGACCTATTGTGTACCTATTGTATAACTTTTAATGAGAGAGAACAGGTAATCCCTTGCCTTCATACTGATTTTGCAGATACTGTAAATGAGACCCCCTAAATACTCGTGGAAAGCATTGAAGAATCTTTCTGAAACTGCCTTAACTTGTGATTTAGTGTTTCACGAGCCCAATAGGTGGCATATCTCAATTTCAAAAATTTTGCAGATACTGCAGTTTTCCATTTTAGGGCAGCATAGGTCAGGTGGTGTGGAGAACCAAAAATGTTCTGTTTGTAGCAAACTAAATTTTGTAAAACAAATAATGCATATTCTTAAACTGGTCGCAGGGTCAAATTTCATGATACTCGACAGCCTCTTCAATCAAATGCAAAAAGCAAGTGGGGACCAGTATCTTATGTCTGGCCTCTGCCTGGCCGGCAGTGCCTCAGTAATGTATTCAAATCATAAATACAATAAACCCGCCGGATAACGCATCCCAAATTCGCGCATCCTGCGATGCTTCATTAATTCCATTTACAACGCAAATTGCACGAGTAACACGAGTACTTTCGACCGAACGAATACTTCCAACTTAGTGTACCTTCCGCAGTGCCATGGCAAGTGGCGAGACGTAAATTCAGAGAATGATACAAATACGTCATATATTTGTAATGCTGTTTGTTTTGTTAACAGGCACCAATAATCATGTTCAGTTCACAGCAATATATGTAGACAAAGTAAAGTGTAATAAAACGTTTACACATTAAGCTAATTACTACCTGCTTTTTTAATATACAATGAAGATGAGTAGAAATAAATGTCAGTTACTTTTAATTACATGAGTGTCAGGGGTTCCTGTGGGCACCAGAAGAGTTAGAAGACCCAGACCTACTTGGATGAGAATTATGAGGTAATAGGCTGGAGATGAGTGGCGATTTGTAAAAGTGAAAGCACAGGCAAGATATGCTAGGCAGAATTTCTCAGCTTACCCTTTTCATAGTACTGGATGAAATGATGATGATGGTGATGGTGAGTGATTAGTGGTGGAAGAAGGGACACTAACCGAATGCAGGATACCTGCAAAGGATCCGAAAACTTAGGTATCCAAGGAGGCAAAATTTGGGATACATTGCGTGGCTGTTGAGCTAATTACTATTTATGGAAGTGATCCAAACATTACTGTTTTATTACTTTTCAGTCATGTGGAGAGACTAAGTAACAAAATGTTGGGTAAAGTTTGTACAGTTTCAAAGTTTTATTGGTCAGAAGAAGGGGTCTGAAAAGGTTTTGGGTGGATGGGGAGGCAGAGGTACTAGAATGAAGGGGCCTTAGAATGCATGTAAGATATTGTAGCGCTGTGTGTGTGTCTGTAAGAAGGGGTCGATGTACTGCTGATGAACATTCTGGCTAGATATATGAAGCAAATGAAGTTGTGTTTTTCTGCACAGTGTCTCACGCTTGATTTCCCCGTAGTGGTAGTGCCATCAGTGCACCTCATGTGATGCACTGTAGGCATTACTGGAGGTTCTTTGCAATATCCATTCGACCTCCCTAGCTGCAAACTCTTTCATTCCTTTTTCTGTGTCTTCGCTCATATTCTCTTTCTTCCATCTAACTTTCCACCTTCTCCTAACAATTGATTCATAGTCCAACTGCAAAGGTTTTCCTCCTGTTACGCCCTTTAAAACCTTCTTACTGTCAGTTTTCCTGTCAGTGCTGAATGACCCATAGGTCCCAGTCCTGGCCTTTGGCCTAAATTCTATATTCCAGTTACAATTCCTTGTGCCTGATTCAACGGTTAACTGATGAACGTAACAGCAAGAAATTTTGTTGCATCTGTGCCAGGAAAAGTGGCCTGTGTAGTGTAGTCAACAAACCACTACTACAGTTAATGAATGAGAAAAATATCACAGGAAGGGGATAGAGACAGTTTGACCTACCTCTGTAAACATCAGGAGTTAGATTGATGATGAGGGGAGCCGAGAGGTTGACTGTGTCGTCGTCGTACGTCGTGTGGGATCTGGAAGACGTTGGCGCTCCTCCTAGGCTGTTGTACAGTTGGGTCATCAGTGTTGTCGTGTAAGCACCTATGGTCGTGATCGTCGACGAAGTGGGTGGCGGAGCAATGGTTGTAGTGATTTCTGAATGGGAGATGAAGTTTCTTACTTAGAATTACCCTTCCTCACACCATGGAGTGCTCAGTAATATTCTTACAGGATCCCAAGGCAACACAGTGAAGACTCAGAACAGCCTAAGCTGTTATTCCCAGACTACTGTATGAGCTGACTACAAGAGAATTTCTTCTGCCACACAAGCACACACATGAGATGCTCTTAGAGTATAGAACGCCGTTCTTTTAACGAAGGGTTATGGAAATTAATATCAAGTCCAAAGTTCCTCAGAAGTTCAGTTGTGTCTTACTATGTAGGTTAACTTTCTCACTGCTTGGTCTCACAACCACGTACTCTGCACGCTAATAGAAGTAATAATTCCAGTGTATGTATGTATGTATGTATGTTTGTATGCATGTATGTATGTATGTATGTATATATATATATATATATATATATATATATATATATATATATATATATATATATGTGTGTGTGTGTGTGTGTGTGTGTGTGTGTGTGTTAGGCTTTATTGTACCCCAGTGGGTCTAAGCAGAGGGCATTCTAATTTCAAGATAAAAGTTTTGTCAAATGTTCCTTTTTTGAGCTGTCGCCTGATTTTGTCGCCAGTATCATTGACATCAGGACAACAGTTTAACATTTTAAATAAATCAGTTAATCGCTGGATTAAATCAAGCTAAAGGGTAGAAGGAAAGCAATAGCATAATCAAACATCGGAAGGAAGAACTGCTTAAAAATCCACAAGGCAGCGAACGTCAGCCTTAGAAGACAGAATGTCATACAAGGAGAAAGAAAGTCCTAACCTCTTAGAGTTGTGGTGTAGGAGCCTTGACCTTCCTTGTTTCTTATCGAGCAGGTGTAGCGCCCGAAATCCGCTGGAGTAAGTTTTCTGATCTGCAAAGTCATATTATGCCTGGGAAAGAAGTAACATTACGTGGAAAATTAATGAACTGGGTTCCAGTGATATGAATTCAAATGGGAGCAACAAGCCTAAAGTAAATAAAAAAAATGGAGAGACGGTAATTTTAATGTACAAGTATACATATTTCATCATTAAAGCGTTTTCCTTAACAGAGGGTGGCTCTAGAGAAAAACATTGTAACGGTTTTTGCCACATTCATACTTAACATACACAATTTTTGGTTGGTAGGTAAATTTATCGTCATGAATATGGAAAATCAGTAGCCTGGTACATTCGGATACTAAGAAGGTCTGTGTGTAAAGCTTTCATAACAAAGGGCATCCATTAACCTTAACAGGAGGCTCATCAGCAGTACATCAACCCCAAACACACACTGCACCATACACTCTCACTTCTAGATCTTAAAACCCTTCCTGTCCAGTAATTCTGCCAATTCACCCACCAGCACTTTCTGGGCCTTAGAAATCGTCTCCCAACTCCCATCTAATATTATACACACATCAATAACTTATCATCATCCAATATTACATTTTCCTTCAGTAACTTATCATCCTCCATTTTTGCAAATGACCAAATTAGCTCAAAACAATCTAATCCATCTTTTCACCAACACCAACCTTTTAATCAAAGCTCCTATGTATCGCCATATGTCTCATCCTATCAATTTTAATTAAGCAAAATATGTTAATACATAAACTATTCATCTCTACAGCTTTTAGTCTTTCATTCATTTGTCCCCGTAGGGGGTGGCACCATCAGTACACCTCATGTGGTGCACTGCAGGCATTATTTAAGGTTCTTTGCAGAGTCCCTTCAATCCCTAGCTGCAACCCCTTTCACTACATATACTGTACCTCCGTTCATACTCTCTTTCTTCCATCTTACATTCCACCCTCTCCTAACAATTGATTCATAGTGCAACTGCAAAAGATTTTTCTCCTCTTACACCTTTCAGACCTTCTTACTATCAATTTCTGTTTCAGCGCTGAATAACCTCTTAGGTCCCAGCGCTTGGCCTTTGGCCTAAATTTCATATTCCATTCCATTTCATTTGTACTCAACATACAGTACACACTTGGATTCTGCAAAGGAAAATTGCTCTTTAATCTCTTCAAGTCCAACATTGGCTTGTGCAGTCTCTTCCCAAGCCTCAGGATGTGTCCACGCCACAGTAGGCTACTCAACGTGCACACATCACAAAAGTGAGAATACAAGGTAATGGCTTATTGGAAGTCTGACCAGTGCTTCATGTGACTATCCAGCATTGGTCAGAGAATTGTTCTCCACTTACAGTAGTTGGCTCTTTTCAACCTGCATGTGATATGTGATAAGATGCTGACATATGTTTATGAATGTAGTGTGGATGCGCCCTTAGCATATGCTCTGCTACCTTCTTTGCTGATCCTATGCTTTAACTCCTCTATTCTCTCACCTACTGTTTCCATTCTTTATCTGTCCATATTAGCATTCATTGCCCCCATCCTCCTGATATTCACTCATATTTACTAGAAACTTTCTCATCGTACCCATTTTGCAGCTCACTAGTTTCAGCAGTTTTCTTCAATGACCTTAATCAGTATTGTACCTCAAGAGCCTCTTTACCTTTCACACAATGTTCCACCTTCGCCTCTTGTTCTTTCTTTGACTTCTAGCATCATTCCCTCTGTGAACATATTAAAGTGCCATGGAGACAAGTACCTTGGTCTCAGACACACTTTTATGCCAAACCAGACATTCTCCCGTCTATATATTCTTTTGCTCCTGTATTGCTTCTGTCTTAAAAACTTTTAATTGGTATCAACAACTTCTCTTCTGTAATACTATACTATACAATCCTATTTATCAACTCTAGGTTCATGTATGCCACATACAGTATTTTCCTCATACTTCTTTTATATCATGACTGTTTCTGAGTAAACAAATGATTCAAACAAACTCTTCCTTTTTTAAACTCACATTTCCTCCTTTATCAGACATTAAAATGTTCAGAATCCCTTATCATTATAACCATTAATTCACTGTAACTGCAGATATTGATGTATAAGTTTTATCAGCCGAATATCACTAACACTCAGCGATGTTCAGTAAATGCTGACGCTCAGGAAGTTAATGAAAACTTACGTGTAAGGTGGATGTCCGTCCTGTATAGTATTGGTGAAGTATTCTTCCGTGAGACGTCGTAGTCCCAAATGATTCTCCAGGATCCACATGACATTAGGAGCTGGGAAAGCCGTGTAGAGACAAGTCAGGCTCACTGCCTGCCCAAGATGGGCCCAGATTTGGCTGCCAGGGCCTCTGACCTTAGGCGCAAAGTGCACGTTCAAGACGACTCTTTTGCTCTTTGATGGCGGATAGCCGTTGCTTGCAATGCAAATGTATCCCCCAGCAGTCAGGTGGTTTACGTGTTCCAGTATAAGCTTTCTTTTCTCCCAGCTTTGAACTGAGAGACAGGGAAGTTGGAATTGTAAAAATTGCGTTTTAGTAACAATTGTGGGTAACAGTGAAAAGAAGTTGCACATGCTATTTACACGAGTCCTGGCCTACTTGAAAGCGGATCAAAGATATAATTCAACAGGGATGCATCCTAACTTAACCTATACAAGGACACCGTTGCCTGCCTTGGCCAAGGTTGGGCTTTGCCCCCTCTGACACTCCACCCCAATGTGACGACATACATAACGCAATAACGTGTACAGAGCCATTATATATATATATATATATATATATATATATATATATATATATATATATATATATATGTATGCACAACTGATTCACGAAAATATGGAACATGATGAATGTATAAATAAAGGCAAATGCCAATGAAGGAAAATGAAACAACGGAGTGGATGCTAGACCTTTCGACACAGTTTGCTAGTAAAGGACTATGTGTTGAAAGGCCTAGGAAGCACTGTTCTTTCACTTTTCCTTCTGGCATTTGCCTTTGTTTATATATTATATATATATATATATATATATATATATATATATATATATATATATATATATATATATATATATATATATTTTATGTATGTAAATATGCCATAGTGCCAAGTAGGAAATCAAGTATACATGAAATTTCCTGCACTATTTTTTTCATCACCTAAACTTGAGAAGTCTGTTTGCTTGTTACCTAAATATTTGCAACAGACCTTTATTATTCCGATCTGATTACCTTGTACCTACCTTCACCCTTAAAGAATTCTTTGTTTTTATTTTACCAACAAAACTTGACTGATATCAATACTTGTATAGTACAGATGTCTTAAACGTCCCAAAGAGGGGAAAAAATGATTCCTTCCATGTAATCAGCCTGTATCAAAACTTTGCAAAAGTTTTAATTAAATTATCTCTACACGACCCTAGAGCCGACGAAATGAACAGGAAGTTTCCGTTTGTGATGCAAATTATATATGCATTGAGGGCTACAGTTTCATTTATCAAAGTTACAACCTTCTAACTAAGGGTATAAGTAGATTTCGTTTTTTTTTTTTTTACTGCTTAATTCAAAACCTAATTGATGATGTCCCCGCTGTAACACTATCTTAGGATAGAATAGAATGCAAAATTTAGGCCAAAGGCCAAGCTCTGGGACCTATGAGGTCATTCAGCTCTGAAAGGGAAATTGTGAGTAGTAAGTTTTGAAGTATAACAGGAGGAAAAGTATACCTTAGTTTAACCAGACCACTGAGCTGATTAACAGCTCTCCTAGGGCTGGCCCGAAGGTTTAGATTTATTTTACGAAACCTTTGCAGTTGCACTATGAAACATTTGTTAGGAGAAGGTGGAAAGTAAGATGGAAGAATGGGAGTATGAATGGAGGCATAGTGAAGGAATGAAAGGAGTTGCAGCGAGGGGCCATGGAAGGGACGCTGCAAAGAACCTGAAGTTTTGGCACTATATATCTCTTATGCTTTCTGCTCATAAAGAATCAAAGTGGGCCGTCTGGCTATACTAATAGTGGCTTTTAATACTCTGAAAGGGTAAACATAGTCCTATTTCTGTGGTATCTTTTGTATCCTCGACTTGTAAATAGTATTAAGAAGCCTTGTAGGAGGGGCCCCGTAGGTGGATGGTGCCTTCAGTACACCTCACGTTGAGCACTGCAGGCATTACATGAGAGTCTTTGCAGCTTCTGCCCCCTAGCTGCAACGTCTTTCAATCCTTTTACTGTACCTCTGTTCATATTCTTTTTCTTCTTTATGACTATCCACCCTCTCTAACAATTATTTCATAGTGCAACTGCGACGTTTTGCTCCTGCTACGCCTTTCAAACCTTTCTGCTCTCAACTTTCCTTTCAGCGCTGAATAGCTTCATAGGTCCCAGCGCTTGGCCTTTGGTTCAAATTATATATTCTTTTCTGTTCTGTTCTTGAAGGAGGTAACGCAGAGGATATTTAAATAGCCTCTTAGAATTGCAATGAATTGAAATGAATTGAATATAGAATTTAGCCAAAGGCCTAAATTTATATTCTTAAGGGTGAAGGTAGGTACAAGGTAATCAGATCTTAATAAAGGTCTGTTGCAAATATTTAGGTAACAAGCAAACAGACTTCTCAAGTTTAGGTGATGAAAAATAGTGCAGGAAATTTCATGTACACACTTGATTTCCTACTTGGCACTATGGCACTATTTACATACACCCAAATATATATGAAGCTATTCAGCGCTGAAACGGAAATTGACAGTAAAATGTATGAAAGGTGTAACAGGTGGTAAACCTCCCAGTTGCACTATGAATCAACTGTTAGGAGAGGTTGGAAAGTAAGATGGAAGAAAGAGAATGTGAAAGGAGGTACAGTAAAAGGAACGGAAGGGGTTGCAGCTAGAGGCCTAAGGGACGCTGCAAAGAAGCTTAAGTAATGCCTACAGTGCACCGCATGAGGTGCACTGACGGAACTAGCCCCCTACGAAGAATATATAGCAACTGAATAAAACTTGGGAACAAAAGAGTCTCAAGAATAGTTTTATGCCATAAGACTTTGTCAGAGATCCCTTGGTTGAACCTTACAACTATCATAAATTTAAAAACATTTTGGGGTCATCAGCTGATCGCATTGCGTATTGACCAATCTTTATCACCATTTATCAATATAACTTTATCGTCATTTGTCAATATAACTTTTATCATTTGTCAATATACTTTATCATCATTTGTCAGTACAATTTTATCATCATACTTTATCATTATTTGTCAGTATAAATTTATCACCATTTGTCAATATATCTTTTATCATCATTACTCTGTATACTTTGTCATCATTTGTCAACATAACTTTTTCATCATTTGTCAATATAACTTTATCAATTGTCAGTATAACTTTATCATCATATGTCAATATACTTTATCATCATTTGTCAGTATAACTTTATCATCATTTGTCAATATAACTTGTGTCATCATATGTCAATATACTTATCATTTTCAATATAAATATCGTTTGTCAATATAACTTTATCACCATTTGTCAATATAACTTTATAATTTGTCAATTAACTTTGTCATTTGTCAATATAACTTTATCATTTGTCAATTAACTTTTTCATTTGTGAATATAATTGTTATCATCATATGTCAATATACTTTGTCATCATTTGTCAATATGACGCCAGATAAATTTTAACCAATCATTCAATCGTCATTTGCCCAAGAACAGCGGAAAGACGAACGCCCATTGAGGTCATTTCTGCCTGAAAAAATTCCAAGATTCAGCAGCTCTCATCTCCCGAACAAGTGAACTCTTTTATTACCAGAAAATAAATATAATTGAATTGAATTGAACTGAATATAGAATTTGGTGCCAAGGGGGAAGCACTGGGACCTAAGAGGTTATTCAGCGCTGAAACGGAAATTGACAGTAAGAAGGTCTGACAGGTGTAACAGGAGGAAAACCTTTTGCAGTTGCTCTATGAATCAATTGTTAGGAGAGGGTTGAGGAAAGTAAGATGGGAGAAAGAGAATGTGAAAGGAGGTACAGTAAAAGGAATGAAAGGGGTTGCAGCTAGGGCCCGAAGGCACGCTGCAAAGAACCCTAAGTAATGCCTACAGTGCACCGCATGAGGTGCACTGACGGTACTACCCCACCCCTACGAGGGAAATATAAATATGTACGAAGAAGTATTATGCGGTTTTCGTAACTGGGCTGACGTTTTGGAAAGACCTGGTTGTTTATTGTTCCCGGCTAAATATGTAACCCCCTAAATCAATTTATCCTCCAACAGAAGATTTAAAATATTTCCAGTTATGTAAATATTCGATTGCATAATTAAAGTCCTCAGCCCCATTCTTTATGAGTTTATTCATTGCAAAAATATTCATTTTTCCTCTCCTTTTGGTTGCACAACGCAATATGGAATAAAATTATGTCATATCAAAAGATGGGTGGGAGTATGGGTAACACTAGTGGCTGAAAAAACTACACGTTACAACGACTTGCAAAAGATCTATGGGGCCTGGTGAGAGCAAGAGATTTTTATATATGGATATATATATATATATATATATATATATATATATATATATATATATATATATATATATATATATATGTGTGTGTGTGTGTGTGTGTGTGTGTGTGTATGTATATATATATATATATATATATATATATATATATATGTATATATACTGTATATGTACATATGTATGTATATGTATATATATATATATATATATATATATATATATATATATAATATAATATATATATATAAAAAACTATTGTATGTATGTTTAATATATTTTTAATATATATATATACATAAATACACATATATATGCATAATATGTGTATATATATTATGTACACAAGGTCAGTTATCGTAATAAATCAACTGAGAAGAAATGAACAGCAGTTATGCACAAACCATAAAAAAGGTAAATATAAAAAAAACAAAGAAAAGACCTAACATCCAACCATAACCTCACCGTACGTGGAGGAATTGAGCCTGATCCGGCTGTAGTCTTCTCTGAACCACTTGTAGGAAGGGGTTGGGGTTCCGTGGGCGGAGCAGCTGAGGACTGCTTTCATTCCCTCCGTCAGCCACAGCTCCTCGTCTTTGTCGTCCAACACTGGCGCTTCTGGAAGGCAATGTTTCTATGTGTATTATACACACACACACACACACATATATATATATATATATATATATATATATATATATATATATATATATATATATATATATATATATATATATATATATTAAGGTCTACTGGTCATATATGTATATATGTATATATATATATATATATATATATATATATATATATATATATATATATATATGTAGTCTACTGGTCACTTTTTGCCAGCCAGATATATAAGTAATTGTAATAGCCACAATGCCCTCTTATCTTCTCAGATTCTTGCGCTTTTTGGATACGCTTGTCACTGCAAAGCCTTAGATCCAGGCGCAAGAAATCTGAAGGAACTATGATGCCCGGTAGCGGGAAACGAACCCTCAAATTTCTTCCACTTGGATCTAAGGCTTTGCAGCGACAAGCGTATCCAAAAAGCGCAAAAAAAAAAAAAAATTCGAGAAGTTAAGAGGGCATTATGGCTATTACAATTACACACACACACACACACACACACACACACACACACACACACATATATATATATATATATAGATAAATACACACACACAAACACACACACACATTAACTCACAAATAATCCATTAGTATCGAATGTACTCTACCTTGGTATAACTCCCACTTCAAGGGAATTAATATTATAATAATAAGTCCCCCTAACCTGACAGGATTCGAACCTGTGCCTTTTAGGGTTAGAGGCAGGGAGCCAGTGAGGATGTGCAGTCATCCGTCAAGAGAGTTCTAAGCTGCTTTCAACAATGGTGAAAATTTTCCCATCGAATTGAGGTTCTGGGCACAGATACGAAATCAGCCTAGAATTTGTCCCTTACTTTATAAGAGCATAAGCTTCTATTCTGATTAGGAGTTATTCCATAAGTGGGTAGTGCCGTCAGTGCACAACATGTGGTGCACTGTAAAAGGATTACTGAAGGTTCTTGGCAGCGTTCCTTCGGCCCAAAGCTGCATCCCCTTTCATTCCTTTTACTGTACCTCCTTTCGCATTCTCTTTTCTTCCATCTTACTTTCCACCCTCTCTTAACAATTGCTTCTTAGTGCAATTGCTAGGTTTCCAGTTACAATTTTCAAACCTTTTTACTCTCAATTTCCTCTTCAGCAGTGAATGACCTCATAGGTCCCAGCGCTTGGCCTTTGGCCTAAATTCTATATTCTGTTCTGTTCTATGAACATTTGGTACTGAGGAATTCATAGTTAGAAGAAAAGTCGCCTTTTAGATTATCTTTTCGTCCTATAAACCCAAATCCTGGTTAACACAGGGAAATTTTTAATAAAAGATCAGATTTTGGAATCTCGTCAGATTTCATCAACTCCTTTGAGCAGAAGAAGAAGACACAAGCAAAGCAGTAGCGTTAGTAGTAGTAGTAGCAGAGAGGACTAGCCTTATAACGGCTCCACCATCTCCGTTTCGATGAACAAACGCTCACGCAATAACAATGAAGGGAGATTAGTTACAGTTTCCACGAAGCGATAACAGTGAAACCTCGAGTAAGCACTGCACTCTCATCAGTGTTGCTTGGATTAAGGGCTCGATATTCCATTGCAAATTGATATTAACGTAATGGTTATAGATCCCTCATTTCAGCTTCGAGCCTCCTGTTTTATATTTCAAGATAATCTTACTGGGTAATATCCCTGCAGTTTATTCATGCAATTATTGAGTTTCAAAGTTAATTGCACATGCTTAGATGTGTACCTTTTTTTAATGTCAGTATTAAGTTAAGTATATCTTAGTTTAACCAGACTACTAATCCTGTCATTGGCTGCTTTATTCTGTTCTTTTTTGTTTTACTCTGTACAAGCATTTGATGCCCTTAAACTGTCTTTACAGATCATAAACACAATTATTATTATTATTATTATTATTATTATTATTATTATTATTATTATTATTATTATTATTATAACAACATGGTTTCTCGGCTTCATTCATTCCCTTACCCGAGCAACAGACTGGAAACGAGGCTTTCGTAAACAAAACCATTCTCTTGAGCTAACATAACAAAGAACGCTTAAGCAAGCAGCACTGCTTGAAGGAATTCAGTCCTTATGAGGACGAGATCTCAGTATGAAACCCAGAATGCCTAATGTCTACAGAAACTAAGCAACCCACGGAAGCGCTTAAACACCCTTGGCTCCCCGCGTACCTACGACGTTCAAGAACCCGTGGATGGACGTCGGGGGCAGAGTGTTTATGTTGCAAGTGTAGTATCCATGGTCCTTGATAGTGACGTTGGTGATTGTGAGGATCCAGGTCGACCTCTGCTCTCTGCACGGACATCCGGGGGTCCCTGATGATCACAGCTTCGCCCATCGACAGGACGATGTTGGTCACTTTTTTCATCCAAGCCACCTGGTTTGGGAGAAAGAGCAGGTAGCATGAATCGTAAAAATAGCAAGAATAACGGTAATAATAATAAATGGAAACCTCTGTTCCATGGAAATGGAAAACCCCCTCTCCAGTATATAGAAAACCCTACTTTGTTGTAAACTGAATGCTCTTCTCTACAGCAGATGGGCAACCCTGATCTGTACGAATCGGAAAGCCCATTCTACAGCAAATAGAAAGACTACTCTACAGTACAGTGAAAGCCTTCTCTACAGCAAAATGGCAGCCCTACTCTTTAGGAACTTGAAAGCCCCTTCTCCAGTATATAGAAAACCCTACTCTTTAGCAAACTGAATGCCCTTCTCTACAGCAAAATGGGGAAAATTGTTCTACAGTACAGTGAAAGCCTTCTCTACAGTAAATTGGAAGCCCCTTCTCCAGTATATAGAAAACCCTACTATTCAGTAAACTGAATGCCCTTCACTACAGCATGCAACATAATGCAAAAACTTGGCAAGAATTTAATGAGCCAGATTTCAGATAGCAAAGAACTGTGCCAATCTACAAGTGTATAGACTACAAAAGAAGTCGCCATTTAGATGTAGTAATATCAAAGACACAATAAACAGAACAGAAAATTTCTAGTAGCACAACTACATAAATGTGAATTCTTGCAAGATTATTCAGATGGTTGAAAGTTTGGAAAACTGACCTTGTAATCTCCAGGTGGTTGCACAAAGCAGGTCAGTCTTGCCGTTTGTCCCACATTGACTGTCACAGTTTGAATCGGCAGGCCATAGTGAGATTCTGCAGAAGGTGAAGAACTAGTTAAGATTCAAATAGAATAGCTACAAAATATACCAAATTTAGAATAGATTATTCCCCAATCATCCTACGGCAATGACCAAGTTACCACAGTGGAAGTACTGCTGTATGAGATAGTGTTTCTTTGCTACTAGCAGCTTAGGCTAATTAGCAGCGTTTTGCTATTTTGTAGCTAAAGCTGTTCTGACTTTACTGATGTGTTTTTTTAGCACACTAAAGAGTGGTGTCGCATATGGCTATTACATAAGTACTCCACGGTTTAAGTAAAACAAAACAAGGGGAGTTGAAATAATTCAGTGACTTGTAACAAGCAACTAGATAAAAATTCTTCTTTGCAAGTATATAGAAAGATGACAAAGCACATGATATAAATTAAACTTAACAAAGCCCTGTTTTTCCTGCAAAATTTTGTCTGTGGAAACATTAATAATGTCACCTACATGCGCTGCCTACAATTTGCCACTGAGGTGGCAGACATTGATTTGTTGTGTCTAAAATAAAACTGGAAATTTCAACCCAGTCACCTTTTCAGATAAAAAATTTAATCATATTTAGGGGACTTTTGGCAATTTGTTTCACAATATCACACTCCTAAGACATTTCTATGACCAAATTACCTCATGGGAAAGGGGATCATGTCACGTTTTCTGGATACAGTGGCCTTTCCAGAATACTAACCTAGAATTTGTCACCTTGGGGTGGTGCCGGAATGTGAATTTCAAGTTCTCATTGGTTTGTCTCTTATTTTTTATCGTAGTAATTGACTATTTAGCTTTTGAGCTACTCGTGGGTGCAACTTACGTTTGTTTTTTCCCCCATAGGGGGTTAGTGCCGCCAGTGTACCTCATGCGGTGCACTGTAGGCATTACTTAAGGTTCTTCGCAGCATCCCTTCTGTCCATAGCTGCAACTCCTTTCATTGCTTTTATTGTTCCTCCGTTCATATTCTCTTCCATCTTCCTTTCCACCCTCTCCTAACAAGTGTTCCATAGTGCAATTGGGAGGTTTCCCTCCTGTTACACCTTTCAAACATTTTTATTGTCAATTCCTGGTCCATCGCTGAATGACCTCGTAGGTCTCAGCGCTTTGCCTTTGGCCTGAATTCTGTATTTTATTTTGTTCTATTTTTATTTCCATTTCTGAAATCCCTTTTGGTAGTCATTGCCACTTGATTTAGGTTTTAATATTTCTGATGACAGTTGATGATGGTGTTTATTCCTTAACTGGGTTTTTGATATATGTCATGACAGGAACCACTTGATGATTATTTGAAAATTTATGGAAACAGCAATTGCCTGTTGATTGTGATTTTGCCTTGATTGCAGTGCTGGTCCTGTTGAGTGATATTCTAACATTTGTCAGCATTTCTTCTTGACAAAGGTCTTCCAAATGTCCGGCAACAATTTTTAGTTTTCTGTAAAAAAAAACTATTGTGGCGGTTTTGTCTGTCTGTCCGCACTTTATTCTGTCCGCGCTTTTTTCCTGTCTGCACTTTTTCTGTCCGCCCTCAGATCTTAAAACTACTGAGGCCAGAGGGCTGCAAATTGGTATGTTGATCACCCACCCTCCAATCATCAAACATACCAAATTGCAGTTCTTTAGCCTCAAGTATTTTAAAAATTTTATTTAAGGTTAAAGTTAGCCATAATTGTGTTTCTGGCAACGATATAGGATAGGCCACCACCGTGCCGTGGTTAAAGTTTCATTGGCCGCGGCTCATACAGCATTATACCGAGATCACCGAAAGACAAATATATTTTCGGTTGCCCTGATCATACGATGTAGTGGCTGTACAGAAAACTCGATTGCGCCGAAGACTCTTCGGCGCATAATTTACTTGTTTGAAGAGCCTCTGCTTCAAGTAGTTGTCTCTGGAGTCATTTTGAGAGATCCAGTGACAGTATCTCCTCCGATGGGGATTTCTGGAAAATGTAACAAGTGAGGTTACTTCACCCTTCTTGTGGTTCTCATTTCCACAGCTACGGATCTATCGGCCACCTTTTGGCAATAATCCTGAAGCTGTTGGCTGTCAGAAAGATATTGTTGAAGTCCATATAGGTAACAAGGGGTTTCTTAAAGGAAGGAAAAAGGCTGACATCTGGACTGATTATGCAAAGTTAAATGAGTTATTTAAATTATATATATAATATATATATATGTGTGTATGTATGTATATATATACATATATATATATATATATATATATATATATATATATATATATATATATATATATATATATATAATATATATATATATATATATGTATATATATACATATATATATATATATATATATATATATATATATATATATATATATATATATATATATATATATATATATATACATACACACACCTAAATATATACTTACATGTACAAAACCTTGAGCCGTTTTCCTAGCAGTGGGTGGCTCCCAAGGAAAGCACAGACAATAATCACTGACACATTCACAGTTTAACTGCTGAATTATGGATGGTCCCCATAAATACACAAAAAAAAAACTTTAGCTAAAATAAAAAAAATACAGTACCCTCTATATTGTAATTGTAATTGACTAGGTGTGAACAATAGAAATACGGAAAATAATTCAAATATTTAGTCTGGTACCATCTGTACTTCAAAAGAGAAAAAAATATCTAAAAAATTTTGTCGATTTAGGAGTAAAGATTTAAGAAGAATATTAGGAACCAGGTGGCAGGATGGAGTTAGAAATAGAGCTAATGAAAGTTCCACATGCAGATGAGATCATGATGGAAGGGTGACGGAGATGGCTTGGACATGTCCTTCGAATCATCCCTGGGAAAATCAATAGTCTGTGATAGTTCCTCTTGGCCCCGTGGTGGGTAGTGCCGTCAGTACACCTCATGCTGTGCACTGTAGGCATTACTGAAGGTTCTTTGCAGCGTCCTTTCGGTCTCTAGCTTCAACCCCTTTGATTCCTTTTACTGTACCTCCATTCATATTCTCTTTTTTTCCATCTTACTTTCCAACCTCTCCTAACGATTGTTTCACTACGCAACTTCTTTGGGGTTTCCTTCCTGTTTCGCCTTTTATAACCTTTCTCCTGTCAATTTCCCTTTCAGCGCTGAATGACCTCGAAGGTCCCGGCGCTTAGCCTTTGGCTTAAATTCTATATTTTATTCTATTCTAAAAAAAAAAACGCTGCATATGATCAGTCTTACAAAATTCGAGAAGTGTTCGGGTGAGTGACTTGTTCGGTCATAAAACAACTCTCTTATGCTTGGTAGACTTCTAACAGAACAGAATAGAATATAGAATTTAGGCCAAAGTCCAAACGCTGGGACGTTTGAGGTCATTCAACGGTGAAAGGGAAATTGAGAGCAAAGAAGGTTTATTGAAAGGTGTAACAGGAGGAAAACCTTTTGCAGTTGCACTATGAATCAACTGTGAGGAGAGGGTGGAAAGTAAGAACAAAGAAAGAGAATATGAACGGAGGTACAGTAAAAGGAATGAAAGGGGTTGCAGCTAGGGGCCGAGGAACCTCAAGTAATGCCTACAGTACAGTGCACCACATGAATGAGGTCATTGTAGTAACAATGATATAAATTACTTTTATCTATATTTTTTTATTTCGCAACGTGATGACATATTCAGTATTGCCACTTGACAGTGCATTTTAATTTTGTATCGGAAACATTTGAAATCTAAGAAATAAATATTTCTTATAGTTTCACCCACAATACTTGGAACTGTTGTGCAATACTGTAGCCATGAAATATGGTTAAGTAAAATGAATATATATATATATATATATATATATTTATATATATATATATATATATATATATATATATTATATATATATATATATATATATATATATATTATATTATATTATATTATATATATATATATATATATATATATATATATATATATATATATATATATATATATATATACGAGTATATGTACATAAAGATAAAAAGGCCCATAATTATAGTGAGTACACGTTGCAAACAAATATTTTCGAATAATTCTTCTGTATCCCAGTGAAAAGGATACAGAAGAAGTATCCGTAATTTATGGATGCAACGTGTACGTAGTGTTTTTATGGATATATATATATATATATATATATATATATATATATATATATATATATATATATATATATATATAACTTTCAGAATTATTGCTGGTAAAATTCCGGTTGTTACAACGAAAACAAGAAGAAAAAATGTCACCCAGGTCTACAGAGCCCACAATATGGATGTGATACTTATTGGATTAAAACTACTAAACAAAAAATCTTAATTAGAAAAGAATTTCCTTAATTAGAAGAGAATTTCCCTTTTCCTAACGACACGATGACCGCCCAGAAATTCTTACAAGTCTACAATCTATAATGGACAATTTCTACTGAACGCCCCTTTTAGATCAGTATTAGCTTTCTGTAAATGAAAACTATTATACCGGCTTTGTCTGTCCGTCCACACTTTATTCCGTCCGCACTTTTTTCTGTCCTCCCCCAGATCTTAAAAACTACTGAGGCTAGAGGGCTGCAAATTGTTATGTTGATCATCCACCCTCCAATCATCAAACCTACCAAATTGCAGCCTTCTAGCCTCAGTAGTTTTAATTTTATTCTAGGTTAAAGTTGGCCATAACTGTGCTTCTGGCAACGATATAGAATAGACCACCACCGCCCCGTGGTTAAAGTTTCATGGGCCGCGGCTCATACAGCATTATACCGAGACCACCAAAAGATATCTCTGTTTTCGGCTGCATTGATTATACTCGTACAGTATAGCGGCTGTACAGAAAACCCGGTTGCGCCAGAGAAACTTCGGTGCATTTTTTACTTGTTATTTTTATCATCAGTTGGGTCATTTACGGTAATTTAAAGTCAATAAGAGTCCTTCTTCCTCCTTCCACCCCCCCACCCCAATCCCTCAAAGGCGCCATCCCACCCCTACCTGGCTTCAAGGAAACGGAGAGAGATTTCTTTCGTGGTGGGAGGTCAGGTCAAGACACCTTCCCTGAGTTACGAGTCCGTAAGGATCAATGTTCCTCGCGACCTTCCACTCTGGAGGTTCATAATCTGCTGAGAGTATCTTCTGCAGCCTCTCTCCCCTGAATACGTTGTTGGGAAAGCCACTGGCGAGGCAAATCACAATCCCGTGGGAGGTGGGGTGGGGAATGGTGCCGGCAGTGCACCTCTCACGGTGCAACGTAGGCATTATTAGTAAAGGGTGTTCGCAGTGTTCCTTCGGCCCCTAGCTGCACCCGCTTGTTAGCCTATATATATGTGTGTATGTATATATATATATATATATATATATATATATATATATATATATATATATATATATATATATATATATATTTATTAAAGTCTCTATAATCCTCTGTAGGCTCATAGGGCAGGCACTGATCTCCTGTTTCTAGGCCGACAGCTTGGGGGTGGGGGTGAAGGAACAGGTCCCAATGCCTACGACACGTGGCCAGTGTGTCGCTAGGCCCACTGTTTAACTCCCCAGCCCAAGGGCTGGTACCTGTTCTCCTACTGAACCTCTCGGGTTTATTCGGACCTACACATACATACTGTATATATATATATATATATATATATATATATATATATATATATATATATATATATATATATATACATATGTGTGTGTAAGTTTATATATATATGTATATATATATTAAAAATCTAATGTATATACATATGTATACATTCATATGTATTCATATATATACTGTATACATATATACTCATATATTCATATACATATATACACACATATATATATACATATATATGTACACACACACACACACATATATATATATATATATATATATATATATATATATATATATATATATATATATATATATATATATATATATACATACATACATACAGTATATATATATATATATATATATATATATATATATATATATATATATATATATATATATATTAATGGCTACAAATGTACTCCTGGTATTACATCTTTGACCTGAAATTCCTGCTGTAGATCTCAGTGGCTTTTCACGCAATATGCTCCTCATTCTCATAATGTCAGTACATCTGTTATAACCCATTATGTCAGAGATTTGTTAATTTCTTAGTGATTCCTAGAGACCAAATTTCCACAGATAATGGAGGTTTTGGAGTGGATAATTTTTTTAGACCTGCACTTTGCTGGTTATGCAGTTATGGTAGGAAAGTTGATTTATGTTGTATGCTAACACAAGCTTTTGTCAAGTAAGATGATATGGCTGACAATTCAGTTTGAGAGGAAGAATGGCAACAAATTGCAGGATTGTTAGTTCTGAATTAGCAGTTCCATCACGTTTTGAGAAAATCTTCCCTGGCATAAAGGTTAAAATCATGTGATGTGCTGATTGGTCAAAACCCAAAAATATTGGAAATTGCCAAGTCAGCTCCACCATGAGGTTAAAAGTCGCTCATGGGCAACAGAAGCAAGAAACAGGTCATTGCAAAGGTGCACAATGTCCAAGAGACCATTTACAAATATGAACAGCAGCCAAGTCCCCCCTTTTTTCCAAGGTATGACGAGAAGAACCAGGCAGATGCTGGAGACCAAACATTTACAAATATGACCAGCGCCCAAGTCCTGTTTCTTTCCAAGTTAGGACCAGCAAGAACCAGGCAAAGGCTGCTGTTGACTAAGCAGGTATACCTATGGGCCAGTTTACACTGGCTGGTAAAGCCATGTTGACAGTGAAATCTACAGTATCAAACTATGAGCTGGGCTTGAACTTGGGAACATCAGACTGTGAAGTCCTTGTAAAACTACAGGGCTATGTTGACCCTAGTACATCCAGTATGGCAGGATGGTCACTGTCCTTTGCCAGTTCAGAATTACATGAAAGTCTGCAGGGCATGCATGACTTTTCAGTTACTGTTTGAGACTGTGATAGCAGAGCAATTGCTTTGGTTGCTTGCGAGCTTTTACTCTTAAATACAAAGACGAATGGTAATTACATTCTCTCCAGTTTCTAGGAGAGTTAAGTAATAAATTTGTTTTTGTATAATGCTTTATTTTTAAAAGATATAATTTACCCAGTTTTAGCAATTTATTTGGGTATTACGTAAAATTTCACAGGTGCATAGTGTAGAAATATTTATATGGCATTTGATGACTTAAGTGAATATCTCACAAGTCTTCAGTTTGTCTTTTTTATTTTCATTTCAAATATATTTGTCCAATATCTTACATTCAAAACTGTGCCAATACAAATTCATCCGCATTTAGGAGACGGTCTATGCTTACCCAAAATTTAATTTTCATAAAATGCTAAGACATTTGTTCAAGTTCACTTAGAATTTAAGGGTTCTGTCAATGCTTAATCGTCCCAACATAAAAAATTATATATATAAATTCCAAATATGCCCGGGGATCTACAATTTGGGAAGTGCATTCAGGATTTTAGTCCATGCCTTTTAAAAAACAAAAATGACACTATTTTTTAAAGACTGTATTGAGATGTAATGGACCATGCCAGTTGACATGATTGTGAAAAGTTACTATACTATTTAGTGACTACATTTAGGATCTTAGAGTCCATATAACTACAAAAAAAAAGTGACTATGCTACAGTATTTAGTGACTGCATTCCTAATGTTATAGTCCATGCACATTAGTTTAGTTGCCTAAAAGTGACTGCTATATAATGACTGCATTTAGGATCTTGGAGTCCATATAACTGCAGTCAGTGACTACATTCTGATGTTCTAGTCCATGTCTCTATTATTTAGTGACTATGATCAGATTGCAAAAATTGACTGCTTTAGTGCCTGCAGTTGGGATCTGTTGTAATCCATGGCTGTTAATTTAGGTGATTCTACTGTTTAGTGGCTGTATTTAGGATCTTGCAATCCACATGATTGCAAAAAATTGACTACACTATTTAGACTTTTAACGCGATGCTACAGTTCAGTTCATGCCTGTTAATTTGTACTATACTACTTAGTGACTGCATTTAGGATCTTGGAGTCCATATAACTGCGAAAAAATGGATGCACTATTACTGACTGGGTCCTTGACGTTACAGTCCGTGTGTGTTAGCCTAGCCGTGAAAAATGGACTTCTCTTCTTACCTTTCAAAAATAAGCTGGTGTCTAGAGCGACCCTTTCATCTTCCCTTAGGGCGTAACGGCTATGGCTCCTGACACCTGCAAGGGAAAGCACACTTTAATCTGTCTACTCAGTGCTTGTGACGACGAAGGTGTTAATGTTAGGTCGTTAAATATTGCTTGCTTAATCTTATGTGAGGTTGCTTTACTCTATGGCTTCCCTTTCTTCTTTTCTACTCATGAGAATTCTGTAGTACTTTGCAGGTGATGGCACTCAGGAATTTTTTTGTATGAGTGTCTGCATATTTTTCATAATAATAATAATAATAATAATAATAATAATAATAATAATAATAATAATGAAGTGTTCAGAGACCACAGACTCTGCCAATGGCCAAGATCCCCTTGTTCTAAATTCTCCGCCAACCAAAAGTTTCCTTATCCAGAGTGGAGATTGCTCTCAAAGCCTGCTAATTTGTAGGTATGATTATGTCCACATCTGGTTGAATTTTCGTAAAAATCCCCGCTTATTTTATTGCGTAATTCAGCTAAAAAGAAGACGAACAGGCAGACCAGCCTCTCATCCAAATTCGTTGATAATGGCCGTTTTTAAATTTACGTTTCCTAGAGATTTATTTTTTATTTACTTTCATCAAGACTGAACTGAATAATGTGACCCCAGAAAGTCATAAATTCTACCAATCTTCGCACACTAACCACCAAAGTTAACCATCTGCAAGTAGTCCCAAAGGTAATGTTTTGGGCAAAGATTTGTCCAAAGCCATTGATCCATTCTTGAGGTGGTTTGTTTACACACACAGACTCACACCGACATTAGTGGAAGCAACATTAATAACTCCTGGGGCTGCCTCAGTTCATGGCCATCCTAGGCAGTTGCCCAGAGGCCCGACAATTCTAGGGGTCCCAGTACGTCCTTTAACACTGATTTGATTCTGTAGCAAATTTTATGCACCGTATCACCATATGCCTTTTTTCATATATATATATATATATATATATATATATATATATATATATATATATATATATATATATATATATATATATGTATATATCTATATACATATATGTGTATATATATATATAATTTGAATTTTTTATCACTGTGATTTATATACATTCATGAAACTACAAATGTGGCTTAATATCCAATTCACACTACTTCGGGAATATCCCCGATGGGGAATTATCACTGAAGTGATAAATGGATCGACACCGCTTAAAAAATTCCTCTTCGGTGATAATTCCCCATCGGGGATATTACCGAAGTAGCGTGAATTGCATATTAAACGACATTTGTAGTTTCATGATTATATATATATATATATATATATATATATATATATATATATATATATATATATATATATATATATAGTTTTATAGACAAAATCCATGAAGGAAAGAAAAACACTGGAGTGCTGCAAGGCTTCGTAAAGGACGCCAGTCGAAAGGCCTTGCAGCAGTCCAGTGTTTCTCTTTCCTTCGTGGATTTTGTCTTTATTTATATATTCATCACGTTCCATATTTTTGTGATTCAGTTACACACACATATATAATATATATATATATATATATATATATATATATATATATATATATATATATTTATATATACATATATATATATTTAATTATATATAAATAACAAAAGGGGTAAATATGTCTGAGTACTTCAAGACAAGACATTACACATGTTGGAGGTCAGCAATAAGAAAGGTTCATAATTGGTGGACCTTTGAATAAAATATGCAAATGAAGAGTTATCACCCAAAGAGAATGCATTTCTGGCTTGATGGAGTGAGTATCTGGAACCGTTGTTGAATGAAGAGAATAGTAAAGAGGCAGAGCGGTATGGCATAACAGAGAAGTGGAAGGAATTGCTGCATGTTTGAGAATACTGGTAGAAATGGCTGTTGGGGATGGAAGGTGGGCAATTAATAGGTTGAAAATGGAAAGATGTATTGAAAGGGTACCTGAGTGGCTAAACAAATCTGGATACAGGAAAAGTTGCCATGGACTGGCTAAAAGGAATGATTGTTACTTTGTAATAGGATATAATGGACACCATAATATTCTTTGGAAGCTTAAATTTCAAGTCAGTGGACCTTGTGGGTTTGTTCCATATGAATAGGGTTCATCTTCTGACTAATAATAATAATAATAATAATAATAATAATAATAATAATAATAATATAGGTGATTTTAAAGCATCTAGGAGGTTGGCCTATAACATGACTTAGTGTATCAGGGAAGATGTATATGATTTTATTTAAGGAAATAGGACAAGTGACAGAAGGGTAGATAGGTGAAGAACAGTGGTTTTAGACAGGGAAGAGGGTGTCAGGATCAAGTGCTTGTTGTGAAATATTTATGTGAGCAGTTGGAGAGCAAATAAAAAAAAAGGACATGAGAAGGATTAAAAGGGTAAGATATGCAAAGATAAGAGTGTTTTCAGATGGTTTAGTCATTTGGAGAGATTGAGGGAGAAAGAGTGATTAATTCAAGATATTCGAGCACCATAAGTGGTGGTGTAAATAGGAAGTCTGACACACTGTTAATGAGCTTTCTGAGCAGTTGTATGAGGCAACTAATGTTATGGAAGTTTTCTGCAGGGGGTTTCATTCATTCATGCGCAAAATAATAGAAAAACATATAAGAAAATGAATTATTGGCTATATGTGTGTGTGTGTGTATTTGTGCACATATATACACACACACACACATATATATATACACATATATACTGTATGTGTGTGTATTTGTGTGTATATATACGCACACATATACTTGTGGGTGTGTGTATTTATATATATATATACATATACATATATGTATATATATATATATATATATATATATATATATATATATATATATATATATATATATATATATATACTGTATATGTATATAGATATACATTAAATACACACACCACACGTATATAAATTTATGTGTATATATATATGTGTGTGTGTATTTGTGTGTGCATATATATATATATATATATATATATATATATATATATATATATATATATATATATATATATATATATATATATAAAACATTAACACAAAGCTACGTACGAATATAGATCAAAAGACTTTTTAATTGTTTATAGATTCGGAAAGAACGCAACATAACAGCACGTTTTACAAAACCCATAAAAAAAAACAGAGCGGAATATCAAACCGAGGAAAATCCCGAGGCTTTTTGTCTCATGCAACACATGAGTGAAAATGTAGCTTTTCTGTATGACAACACAAACAAGCTCAGCCCCAGCAGCAGCAACAGTAACAGAATCACAGCCCATAGGTATAAAAAATTCCAATTTTCCTCTTCTGCATTTTTGTGGTGAATGTTTCTTTCGCCGAGGTGAACACGACGAGACAAAGTCTTGTTTTGACAACAGCTGCTTCCGACGAGTCCAATTTTTCCTTCATGCATTTTTAACCGGCTTTTTGTGTTTGCGTCTTTACCTAAGCGAATGGTAACGCGCGTGTCTGTCTATGTGTGTAAGTGTCTGTGTTTTATTGAAATATAAAATTAAGAACAAAGGCCAAGCGCTGGGACCTATGTGGCCATTCAGCAATGAAACGGAAATTGCGAGTCAAAAGGTTTGAAAGGCGTAACAGGAGGAGGAAAACTGTGAAACAATTGTGAGGAGAGGGTTGAGGAAGAAAGAGAATATGGATATGAAGGAGGGATAGTAATAGCAATGAAAGAGATTGCAGCTAGGGGCCGAAGAAACGCTGCAAAAAGCCGTAAGTGATGCCTACAGCGCACTGGGTGAGGTGCACTGATGCCACTACCTCCCTAAGGGCGTGTCTGTGTTTAGCAGAACATCTAAAGAATGGGCGAAGAAATCAGACGGACCATCTCGACTCTTCATTATTTCCACAGAGCTCAAATTTCATAATGATTTTGCCAACCACCGATTAGTTAGATGTGTTCATCTATTCACGTCTGGTGTCCGTTCTCGATCCCTGTCTGTGAAAGTAAACTTTATTTCCAAACTGACGACAAAATAGGGAACGGAAATGTCTAAAGTATAACGTTTAATCGACATTCGAAATAAAAGTACACAATGTTTTTAATGGTTAAGTCTATATTGCAGAGCAATTAGCATCCACGGCATATATTGTTTGGCACTCTCCTGTTTAGCGAATAAGAAAACGAACAAAAAACAATTTAATAAGTTTAATCCGAGGGTTGGCACAAAAGTTAAATACCTCGCAGTTCCTTTGCCGGGTTTTAAGGTCAACGAAGCTGTAAGTGCGAGCTCAGGCACTGGAACGGGAAAATGTTCGGCTCTTTAGCGAATGTTGTTATTTTTCCAGGGGTCAATTCGCTGCCTCGGGTCCAGAAAATACAGGCATCTTTTCAGTTCGGTTTTTGCCGCTGTTTACCTCTCCCCTTCTCTGGTGTCCGGGTGATAATCAATGGTGATCAAACTGGCGGAACAGTTTGGGAGAGTTTTTTGAGGGAGCTAGTTGAAAGTTTGCGGCAGCAAGAGCGAGTGAGGTTATATGGGGCTAAATGGAAAGTTGGAGAAATGAGTGAGGTTATTTGGGGGTTAATGGAAAGTTGGAGGAATGAGTGAGGTTATTTAGGGGTTAATGGAAAGTTGGAGGAATGAGTGAGGTTATTTGGGGGTTAGTGGAAAGTTGGAAGAATGAGTGAGGTTATTTGGGGGTTAGTAAAGTTGGAGGAATGAGTGAGGTTATTTAGGGTTAGTGGAAAGTTGGAGGAATGAGTGAGGTTATTTGGGGTTTAATGGAAAGTTGGAGGAATGGTTGTTGTTAGGATTAATGGAAAGTTGTTTAGGTTATTTGGGGGTTAATGGAAAGCTGGAGGAATGCGTGAGGTTATTTTGGGGTTAATGGAAAGTTGGAGGAATGAGTGAGGTTATTTAGGGGTTATTGGAAAGTTGGAGGAATGCGTGAGGTTATTTGGGGGTTAATGGAAAGTTGGAGGAATGAGTGAGGTTTTTTAGGGGTTAGTGGAAAGTTGGAGAAATGAGTGAGGTTATTTGGGGTTTAATGGAAAGTTGGAGGAATGAGTGAGATTATTTGGAGGTTAATGGAAAGTTGTAGGAACGAGTGAGGTTATATAGGGTTAATGGAAAGTTGGAGCAATGAGTGAGGTTATTTGGGGGTAAATGGAAAGTTGGGAGAATGAGTGAGGTTATTTGGGGTACATGGAAAGTTGGGAGAATGAGTGAGGTTATTTGGGGGTAAATGGAAAGTTGGAGGAAATGCAGTGTTTAATGGCGTGAGGAGAACTGAGGAGAACTGAAGTTAATCCCAGAACAGGGAAAGCAGGGAAGCAACAGAATCACTGCAGTGAAAAGGTTTGGAAGGGAAGAGGTGTTATACATGAACGCAGGAAGAAAGAGTTATATAGGGATTTTAGCGTCTAGAGAAGTCAGGTTCAAAGACCGGTCAGTGCCGTCTAGTGGTCAGATGAAACATAAGTGCTTCAGACACCTCACACATCTCGACTATCAACCTCAACAACTCCTCGCTGCTGGGAGACATAACAGCTTAATACTTTAATGTCAGGCTTGGGACTACAAAGCTTAAAAGAAGGCATCAATCAAGCTGGGAAGAAGAAGAAGAAGAAGAAGATAGATATATATATATATATATATATATATATATATATATATATATATATATATATATATATATATATATATATAGATAGATAGATAGATAGATAGATAGATAGATATAGAGAGAAATTCTTTTTAGTGTCTATCAGAAAGACATGTGTAGTGGTCAGATGAAACATAAGTGCTTCCACCACCTCAGCAGACATAACAGCCGTTTTGTTTTATATGACAGGTTTTTCTTTTCTTTTAATGGGAACTTTTACAGAACAAAAGTTCTGTTTTGGCATGGCCCGGCCTCTCTCTCTCTCTCTCTCTCTCTCTCTCTCTCTCTCTCTGCCTTCTAGAAAACTACCTCAAGTGATAGAAAAATACCGAATTTAGGCCAAAGGCCAAACACTGGAACTCATGCGGTCATTCTGCGCTGAAACGGAAATTGACAGTAAAGCTGTTTGAAAGGCGTAACAGGAGGAAAACCTTTTACAGTTGCACTGTAAATCAGTAGTTAAGATACGGTTGAGGAAAGTAAGATGGAAGAAAGAGAATAACAACGGAAGTACAGTGAAAGGAATGAAAGGGGTTGCAGCTAGGGGGCGAAGGGATGCTGCAATACACCTCAACTAATGCCAAAAGTGCACCGCATGATGTGGCTTAGATCCGATGATGATTTCTCTACAATTTGTCACAGAGCTGAGATTTCCGTTCTAACCATTAAACTTGAAACTGAATGGGAAAGGATGGCAGTTGCCCATCCTAGACAGCCTGGTTAAAGAAAAGATACAAATGAAAAAAATACAATGTGGCCGTTTATATTTAACAGAATGTTGTTATATATATATATATATATATATATATATATATATATATATATATATATATATATATATATATATATATATATATATATATATATAATAGATAGATGGAGAGTTATGGTCATGTGATGTGTCGCTGTATCATAGCGCTCGATGTAATATTTCCTGACGTTCATTTGTTGAGAATAAAAATTGAAATTTTAAGAATGTTGAACATTTCAAAAACAGAAAGGGCATTGTGGCATAGGTTCATTTTTTGGATACCAGGTAGCAAGAACCAGTGCAGACATTGTATGGGCCTAATATTATTATTATTATTATTATTATTATTATTATTATTATTATTATTATTATTATTATTATTATTGAACCGTATCAGAACAAGCCCACCATAGGGGCCACTGACCTGAAATTGAAGAAGCTTCCAAAGAATATTATGAAGGTGTTCATTCGAAAGAAGTAGCAGAAGATAATAGGAAATACAGAAAGAAGAGATAAGTCATTATCAAAACGGATAAATCAACAAATTAATAAATCAGTTATTAGCAAAACAGATAGATTAAATAAGTAAATAAATAAATAAATAAATAAGTAAATAAATGAATAAATAGATCAAAATAAACGTGATAGGCAGAAAGAATTTGACTAACCGCACCCTGTGCCTACTCATCGACTTTGAATCAGTCGTATAAGTTTTGAAACGTATCGGTTTAAATATTAATTATT
>NC_089755.1:15404151-15434151 GCF_040412425.1 Macrobrachium rosenbergii
CTTTAAACAGTTTTACTTCATAGCTGTTATCTTTCGTGTGGCTATTCCATTATTTCAAATGATACTGAATTCCCTTGTTATTTCTGGTTCCTGGTTCCCAAGCACTTATTCCACAAACATAGTTGCCGGCACACTACGCTCATCATTCACATGAGGTGCAAAGCTTTATTCCCTTGTTGTTTCCAGTTTTAATTGTCTTTAGTTTTACTTTACTTTATAGTACTTAAAAAACGTTGTTTTACTTATTTTCAGCAACAATAACCCGAAAATTGAAAGATGTTTCTAAACTAGATATTGCAAAATATTTCCACTTTACTGTTAACGCCCCCCCTTCATTTCTTTTTCTTTTTAACTGAGGCAGAGCCTTTATGCTATTAGCTTTGACATCCATCGCTTTCCAGGTTAACAACATTCTTCATTTTCAGGGCTAACCTTATACATTCCCTAGTTTTCTGTTAGGGGATTTCAGGGTCTCTAAGTAATGTCGTGATGTTCTGTTTTTCATATGGTTTTACACCTGAATAAATAAATGTTCGGTGCTGTCCTCCTGCTCCCCCACCCTGCAGATATCACAGACCTCGTCCCTATATTTATTTATCCCGGAAGTTAGCCTTCAAGTGCAACATATTCAGCCTGGCTTTCATTATCATACACGCAGCCTTCGTTTCCAGTTGCCTTATGTACTTATTTCCCCGAAGTTTTCTTTGAACTTCTGCTTCTTCATTTCTTGCCTCTTTTCTTCCTAGGTGTCTTCGATATCTTGCTTAATTCTTATCTTTATTTCCTTTTCAGTGCTTTTTTGGCATATTCTCTCATTCTGTTTATCTCTTATGTTATATTTTGTACATATGGTTTCTAAGCTTTTTGTCCAGCACAGCCCTTAGGGGCTCTTAGCTGATCTTCTATCATTTCTTTAATTAATCTTTTATCCTCCCAGTTTATAATGTTGTGGAAAAGCATTATTTTTTTATATTCTATTTTGTAGGCTAATGGCCATATGCCGGGCTCCACAATAATTCCCCAGTATGGTGTGCCTGCCCTTTGGTTGTTCGGACATTCCTCGGAGGATCCTGTCTTGTATTTCCGACTTTCTTTACGTCCCCATATTTTCTCATTTCTCTTAATGGGTCCTCTCTCTGCCTTTTGATTTCTCGTTTTGACTCTTGCTTCCTTTGAGCCATTTAGTGTGTACCATTCTTCTATAAGAATTTGTATCCTTTTACCCTACTAATTGGGCCATTTTTAGCCTCTGTTCTTATGTGGAAACCTGTGTTATTTGCTTTTTGATCTATTACCAGCACTGCTGACTTACTTGGCTTAGTATTACATGTAAATTTCTTAAGATGCTCCAGACTGCGGCAGCTGACAATTGGGATTTCTATTCCTTCTTTCCTGCTGGTGGGGAACTTTATGTCATCCATAAATATTAGGGACTCTATTTCTATGTTTCTTATGAGTGTTACGTTCTTCCTGCTTATCTCATTCACTCTATCTGTCACTGTGCTGCATAGCTTTGGGCCATATATTGTTCCTTAAAGCCTCACATTTTCTATTACTTCAATAGTGTCTGTGTCCTGCCTTGCTTTTTTCATTCATCTTTCTTATCAACAGTGCGTCGTTCCATCATATCATTTTCCCTGTCTCTTTGATGCAATCCTTCAGGTCCAGTTTATCATAGCATTTATATGCATCTCCAAACTACATGCACGTTGGGGCGCCTAACAGTGTGTTGTAGTCAGTCACTGTGTAACATCAGGGTTGGCAGGTGATCAACCACATTGGAACTGGCTTATCTTCTGGTGTATCTTTTCCTTCGATATTTCCTTCATCACTTTTTCAAATACCTTGCTTATGTTGCAAGTCATGAATGTCCCTCTCTGTTTCCAATTCTAGTTTGCTGCCTTTTTTATGCAGTGATAATATTTCCATTTTTTACCATCCGTCCAGAGTGTCTATATCTTCTTCTTCAGTGCCTCCAATTAAGAGTGCTAGACTCTCAGTCAATTCTGTAGCCATATTCTTTATAATTATGTTATTTATGCCTTGACTGTCCGGGGTATATTTATTCTTTAGGTTCCTTACTGCTTTTTCCACTTCATGAATGCTGGACTAATGGGTTTTTCCAGTTTTTCTACTCCCACATTTGGACACCCATTTCTGGTACTGGAGGTTAATTTCATCTGCTACCTTCCTATTTCATCTTCAGATTTATCTAATATGAATAAATCTTTTGTAATATTGTTCATATTCTCTTCTGATTTCTTCAACATTCTCTATTATTATTCCTTCCTTACTTCTTACTCCCACCACATTGTTCGGTTTTGTGTCATCTAGTTTTTTTCTGGAAGTGCCAGAAGGCTGCTCCATTCACTCCTCCTCCTCTGCATTTTATGTCGGCTGCTGTTTCCTTTGTCCTGATGCCGTCTTCCTTCATTTTTTCTCTGATAATATATTCGCTTGTTAATCTCTCCTGCACCTGCCATAACCTCTTCTCTTATGTACTACTAAACTTTTTGACCTCCTTTTTAATCCTCCTCCTTGTACCCCCGTAAGGTCTCTTAATACTTTTGATTTGATCTTCTTTCTCAGTCTGCTTCTTCTCTTATGCTTTCTCAAGATTTTGTCTAGTTCTGTTAACCATTTGGTGTTCTTCTTTTTACTGGACCATTTTCTTGCTATGTCTACCAAGGCTTGTGTGTCTTTGCAGTCTTTTAGTTTTCTTATATCTACTGCATATTTTACTCTCTTGCTTCTCTCACATACTATTCTCTAGTTCATGACCACTCTCACAGCACAGTGGTCAGAGTGCACTAGTTCTGAGGAAATCCTGTATGGAGTTATTTCTTTTGTTTCATCTGTTTCTACTACCTGTACTCCTTCTTCATCTTCTTCCCTTATCATTACATAGTCAGTAATGGATTTCTGCAAGTTTTGAATTCTTGTCCATGTTCCAATGCTTTTTCTGTGGTTATTTAACAACATTAGTTTATTTTGTGTTATTAGTTTCAACGATGCTTTTCCTCCTATAGTCACTTCTTCCTTATTGTTGTCCATGACTTTTCCTATTTTGCAGTTAAAGTCCCCAAGTATCATTACTTTTCCCCTATTTTCCTCTGCTTTATTTATTTCCTTTTCTATTGAGGAGTACATGCTTATCAGCTGGTCATTTTTGCACTTATTATCCTGTGAGGCATATATAACACCTAACCTTATCTTGTTTGTGCCATTGCTAATGCTGACCCAGATAGATTCATGAGTTATGTTTTGTCCTTTAGTTTGTACAGTGACACTTGCCAGCTCATTCTTAATGCCTATTAGAACTCCTCCTCCTTCCCTGCTTCTGCTGGTATGGAACATCTTTGTAACCAGTTATTTCCACATATTCATTTTCCTGGAGGTGAGTTTCTGTCAGACGTTAATCAGGGATCTGGCTAAGGTATTTGGGTAGGTAAAAGCAAAAGGGTTAGAGTTTCCAAGTGTCTGTGTCAGTGTCTTAATCCTGTCCAGGTGTGGGATTTTTATTTTATTGTTGGGCGTCTCTCTAGTCTTGTTTTGAGGGGGACGGTAGAAAATTATGCTAGCTTTGTGGATCGCTTTCTCAATTATATGGTCAGGGCACTTTCAAGATGACAGCTGCTTACGGGTTAGTTCAATTTCCTTTTCCAGGAAATCCGGGGAGTTGTGTAACAACCAGGTACTTGTCACTTATACACATGTGACTTTTTATGTCTACAAATACGAAGCAAAAAATACCGTTTAACATCCAATGCACTGTACTTTGAGAACAAGTTACACCCAAGGGAAATTATAAACAAATGCTTCGTCCCCGGCAGGATTCGAACCGTTGCCTAGTTAGGAAAGAACGATAAGCGTGGGATTAGGTCTGTCTTATAATATGGGAGGTGTAGGTATTTTCTGCCTTGTGGCTTTGTGCATTACTGTAAAGATATCCCTAATTATGATCACTTGTGATTAGAGCGAGGTGGGTGGGTGGGTGGCACCGAATACTTCATGGGCGGTCTCTTTGATGTCCAGATAAGGAGAATAGAGATTACGGGATAAATGAGAAGAAGAAGGAATACATGGTAAAATTTAGACAATAACAGATATATAAAAAAAGATCATAATGGGCGGCATCTTTGATGTCCAAATAAGGAGGTTAGAGGATAATAAAATAATAAATGAGATGGAATATATATATGATAAAATACAGAAAAATCACAAACAGATGATATAAGAATTTTGTTTTTAAATTGAGAGAGAAAGAAAGGCCAATACAAACCACAGGACACGATTCGCTTTACATTTTATTGCTTTCATTTCCCTCAGTTTAGGAAAGAGAAAAAGAAACATTTTCCAAAATTCGTTCGTTTTTGAGTAAGAGCGAAGTCATGAAACCACTTTGGGTCCTTCCGATGCCTTCAAAGACACGAAATGGAATCAATATTTTTTTCAGAATTGGAATCATCTTCCTTAATGCTGTTTGGAATAAAAAATTCCCTTTTCTGTTCATTCCAGCTTGAATTTTGATACGTCACGATAAAAATGCGCTTGTCAAGGCTGTTTGACTTTCATATACAGTATATTCCAGTATCCATATAAAAACATTGGCTTAGAATATTCCTCATGAAAAATATATTTATGTGATACATGCATACACATGGGTATGTCAATACATATATATATATATATATATATATATATATATATATATATATATATATATATATATATATATATATATATATATGTATATATACATACATATATATATACTTTACATATTTATCTATCTATCTATCTATCTATCTATATATATATATATATATATATATATATATATATATATATATATATATATATATATATATATACATATATACATACATAGATAGATAGATAGATAGATAGATATATATATATATATATATATATATATATATATATATATATATATATATGTGTGTGTGTGTGTGTGTGTGTGTTTGTTTTGTTTAACGTTGTAGTTTCGTTTTCTTCTAATTATGAACCATGTCGTCTCTCATTGCTAAACTTTGGAACTCGAATCTCGGTTCTTTGTTCCCTAACTTCTGTACCCTTCCATTTGACGGGTTCAGAAACTGACGTTTTTCCTTCAAGCTGCTTCTAGCCTGTGTTTGTCTGATTGAGAGAGAGAGAGAGAGAGAGAGAGAGAGAGAGAGAGAGAGAGGTGGTCTTGGGAAACATCTGTTCCTCCTCCACCTCCTAAATTATTCGTGGGCCTTTTCCTCTTCAGCGATTCCGGTTCATTGAATGCCTGTCTTCAGCTGTCATCACATTAGTAATATGATTAGAAAACAAGTAAAAAATGCGCCGAAGTTTCTTCGGCGCAATCGACTTTTCTGTACAGCCGCTACGGCATATAATCAAGGCCAGCGAAAATAAATCTATCATTCGGTGGTCTCGGTATAATGCTGTATGAGCCGCGACCCATGAAACTAACTACGGCCCGGTGGTGGCCTAACCTATGTAGTTGTCAGAAGCAAGTTTATGGCTAACTTTAACCTTAAATAAAATAAAACTACTGAGGAGACTGGAGAGCTGCAATTTGGTATGTTTGATGATTGGAGGGTGGATGATCAACATATCAATTTGCAGCCCTCTAGCCTCCTCAGTAGTTTTTAAGATCTGAGGGCGAACAGAAAAAGTGCGGACAGAGAGAGAAATAGCCAACTCAACAGTTTTCTTTTACAGAAAACTAAAAGTAGACCCTCAGTTCCTTTAAACATGTCCTGTTATACAGGATGGCTGTGAGCTAATCTCCTAAATTCTTTGACATAAGTTACCACTACAAATCAAGGATGAGTCTCTTGTGCAGAAAGCATCCGCCTTTGTTTCATTCCCCACAAATTAATCATCAAAGCCAAGGAAGCAACTCTTTATTACAATCAAGTGAAAAGGAGAATTTAACGCAAGACTAATAAAAAGGGGAGATCCATTTTTGCTTCCTCCGTCGTTAGAGTGAAAGGAGCTGTTAAATAGAGGATACAGTCTCCTGAGAAAAGCGGGACTAAAGGGAACAAGAAGTAAACATCATTAGGAATAAACCCCATGGGGCCAGGTGCCTCCAGAAGCAGTGTGTTTTGCTCCTTTGTCCTTCTTTGCTTGCGTTTGTGCTCGTCTCTTTGTCTGGCTGCTTGCCTGTCTGTCCTTCTGTCTGTTTGTGACTGAGATTACACAAAATGTTAAGCATTTACTTTGACGAGATTTTTACCGAAGATAGATCTTGCATCTAGTAACAAGTGATTAAATGTTGGAAGAGGTAGGAATGTAATCTGTGGAAAAGGGACCGGTTTGTGTTCAGATTTGATTAAAATACTCCAGGCTTCAGTAACTGAAAGCCTACGCCCCATTCCCGTAGATTTTTTCTAGCCAGTCAATTCGATCTCGGCCTCTCCGGAGACATTATCCCGACTACTGGAGTTTCCTTTAACCTGAAACAACTCGTCCGAATCCTAGAAGAAATTTCCACTCGGTTAGAATGCATGTGCTCAAGAGGTGCTTTCTCTCACTGGTTGATTTCTCTTCCTTTCTATACAGTGAAAGTGGTTTCAAATGGTTGTTTCATTTCTCATGGGACTTTCGCTGTGGTAGTGGTGTCTTTCTCATGACCTTCGTTCGGCTCTAAGATAAACAAAAAAGTATGTGGGAAAGATACGAACATGATGCTTCCCCCAGTCAGTCTTTTCTTTCAGTGAATGCTTTGTCATCTTCATCATTACTGAATTCTTTTGTATTGTAAGCCGTTCATAGCGCTGTAATTATGACTGCTGTTTATAGTCATTGATATTGTTAGTGAATGTAGCTTCATGAAGTCTCTTGGGAGGGACAGTATCATATTTATAAAATAATAAGGAGATTAATGATTGATTTCGCTGCTTAGATTGCTAATACACAGCTACAAAATAGGAATTCACGCAACACATAGTTATTGATGTTGATGGAGTTAGGTCTTTTTATTAACGAGAGAAGATAAAATGTTTGAATCAGTTTCTTCTTCTCGTATTGGAAAACTACTAACAAAATCACTAATTCCATGGGCATTAGTGGTTACGCAGTATTAGTATCACTCTTAAAGAACGAGTTAATTTGGAAAGTCTTTAAAATCATAATTTAGATCAGTTTACGTAAGGACTTTCCAAAATTTCAGAAGTACAGATGTCGTACAGAGACATCAGTCTTCCTCTGATAGGAATTCAGACTTCATTTTTCGTTTTCCAAAAGCAGAAAGGTATGAAGCGTAAAATCATTGTAAATTAGAAGCCTGCTTTTATTTTTCTGAACTCTTAAAGTTCGGCGACATTTTATCAAGGCTGCAATAAACAAAAAAAAAAAAAAATGCTAAGTCTGAGGTCCTGTTCCTGGGCCGATCGAAGGAGCAGCTGATTCTCAATTAGAATTGTTAATTTATGAGCTCAAAGAACTAATGAATATTCATTCGCAATGCGTAAAGATGAAGGTTAGATTTCAAGCATTAAATAACGACAAGAAATATCAGTAGTCCTCATTCATGATTCCTGTTTTGACTTAGATTTTCCTAAAGCTTCTGTGGAGAATTGCAAGCTCTCCCTTTCTGCAATGGCTGACGAATTCCGAGATAAAGTGAAAGAGAAGGGAAGAGAGAAGGTACCTAAACCATTCAAAGAGACATTAAATTCCAGTTCAAAAGAAAGAATTATCGGAAGACTTGCATTATTTCCTGAGTGAATAATTCCCTGTTCCAACGAGGATCTGTTTACCTGGGGATTGAGGGAGAGACAAACAGCAAAGTATGACCAAACAGAGGTTACTGATGACCATGGAAGGGAAATGGACGATGTAAACATCTCCTTATTCATATTTGATGAGTTTCCTCCGTGTTCCAAAATCCCACAACCGGAAACTTTAAGACTTCTGGAAAAAATAATATTGATATGCAAATTGGTACGCTTAATGATGAACGAAAATAAATGTGTAGAAATTCTATAAAAATATGAATTGATAAAGTTCCCTTACATGAAGAACAAGGAATTATTAGAAAGACAGAAAATATAATATCAACTCTGTTGATACAACCATCGTTTTTCAGTAAACGTGTACAAGAGGGTTCCTTCCTAAATATTATTATTATTATTATTATTATTATTATTATTATTATTATTATTATTATTATTATTATTATTGTTGTTGTTGTTGTAAATAAAAAAAAATGAAAACACTCAAACTGACCAAAACAAAAGAAAATGGGTTTATAATTTTGATACACCTTCAATTATATCTACAATACTCTACGGGAATGGCACTCCGGTGTTCACCCTGCGTCTGCTGCCTTGTCCGGTATGAACCGGGGTGGTAACGCGGCCGTCAGCGCACCTAACGCAGTGCAATAGGCATTACTTGAGGTTCTTTGCAGCACCCCTTCGACCCCTAGCTGCAGCCGCTTTCATTCCTTTTACTATACCTCTGTTCTTATTCTCTTTCTTCCATCTTACTTTCCACCCTCTGCTGACAATGATTCATAGTGCAACTGCAAAAGGTTACACCTCTCAAACCTTTTAATCTCCATTTCCGTTTCAGCGCTGAATGACCTCGTAGGTCCCAGTGCTTGGCCTTTAACCTAAATTTCATATTCAATTCCATTGTACAGCATATACTATAGATTAGAATAAACTACAGAAGATAATTGAACCACAAGACCCAGGTGTTTTCTGCGAATTCGATTCCATTTGCAGGAATTAAATTGCAGTATACAGAAGATTACAGTCTATGGAGCCCCTGCCTGTATCTCCTGAATGCGCTACACAAAGCAGCCCAGTTTTAACACAATCAGAGAACAAATATGTCCATGAACAATTATGCAATGATATATTATATATATATATATATATATATATATATATATATATATATATATATATATATATATATATATATATATATATATATATATATATATATACACACTTACTGTATATACACATACATATATTCATACATAGAAGAAATCATTCCTAAAGTACAACAGTGTCTTCATTTTCAAACTCCAAGCCAAAAAGAACCAGACCTAAATTTTTTATAGAAATATTTACGTCATACATCTTAATACTTTTAACAACGGTGCGTAATGACACCTTGCACTTAGAAACAATCAGGCTGTTCAGTGCAAACGAAAACCAATTTATACACCGGAGATAATTGCTAAATCCATTCCTGACGAAAGAAGAGAGGAGAAGAAGCAGCAGCAGTCCCTGGCCACAGTGGGTCTGTTGATCGTTTCCGCTCTCCTCCGCTAACTGTTTCCGAGTTGGGAACTTTGTAAAAGCAGTTCTGGGCTGAAGATGCGAAGAGGCTGCGGGGGGACTCCTAAAGGCAATATATATAATTTCTTGTTAACTTCTTCAAGTTCGTTTTGTTTATGTTGTGTCTGACTTACGCTGCCTCCTGCCCTTGGTTCTGTAATTTTGAGTGTCGATGTTCACGTTGTTGGAAATTGAATATAATATGATTTAGGATTTTCATTATATAGTGTCATAATTATATTTCAAAAGGCTTCTTTCAAACTTGTGCAACTCTTTGGAAAGTCATGAATTGTTATTTGTTATGTTGTCACTTAGCTCTTCTTGTTTTTATTTTATTATTATTATTATTATTATTATTATTATTATTATTATTATTATTATTATTATTATTATTATTATTATTATTAACTAGATGGAAAAGGAGATTGATACAATCCCAACAAGAAAAGCTGCCAGGACAGAAAAGGGAATTGAGAAATACATATAAGAAAAACAGCTACAGCAATGAAACTTGACTTATGTTAGCTACAGAGTGATACAGAAAGAGAAACTGTTGGATGGATCAGAGTTCGTTGGGAGAATAACGAATAAAAAACTAAAAGTGAAACAAAAAATACGTTTAGAAGATTGTTCAGTGAAATGCAGGCATCTGTGGTGAAGATATTCAGATGAACATTTCACGTTTAGAGGATCGTATAGTTTCCGATACATTACAACGAGAGAAAAAACAGAAAAGGACTTTTCATATCAGACATGGCCTCACCTCTCACTCGAATCTGTCTGGAAGAGGAAGTCAAGTCCATTACAGAGTTTGTTTTTAGGAAAATGATGCAACTTTTAACTTTGATCCTGGGAATGTATCCATCAGCCGTCCACAGTGGCGAAGCGTTGGACCTCACGGAATCCTTATCAGCTCTAGAGGATAATTTGTATTTTTTTTCCTTTGCATCTATTTTTTACTTTTACTTTATCATCTATGTTTGTGAATGTTCGTGATGTATCTATCTTATTACTTTCCTGAGAATCTACAGAACATGTCAAAACTGTGGGACCTCCGGAATATCCGAAAATATCTTCATTTGTAAAGATGATTATTTTCCTCTATTTTTAAAATTTCAAAATTCTGCTCACGGAATCCCTCCCCCCACCCCGCCTCGCGCCCCCGTCTATCGACTACGAGACCACACCTCTTCAGCTGTGGCACTCTTACGTGAAATTCTCCCCCCCCCCTCGATGTGGGACCACCTTGACGTGGTGAGGGGGCTCTTGAACCCCAGGAATTTGTTCCCGGGTTTGAGTCCAAGAATCTCACATATGATTATATGTTTGTTTGGATTAATTTTTGTGGAATTTTCCACTTTTCCCTAAAATTTACTGGACCTGTTAAATAGGAAAAGATACCATAGCTGGGATTGGGTTTATATCCGAAGCTAAATAGTGGGAATTGTGGTAGAACCATCAACTGCCCGATAATGTTCGTACCTAAGAGTTATCAGATTGATAGCTCAAAGGCGGAACTATTCTTTAGGGCTGGACCACAGATTCCAGGGGGTCTGGTTCTGGGGATAGGACTCTCGGCATTCTATCTGGTTTGCCCATAACATGATTAGGGTGGGGATGATTGTATTCTTGTAATACTCTCTGTCCTAGCAAGCAGGTTTGGCTTACACTTGGGCCACTCTAATCATGTTGTGCCATCCCCTATGGGGTAGGGTAGGGACGCGGACATTTGGGAGTTTCTCACTTGTGCCATTGGTGGAAGAATAAACTCCATGAAAGGCTGATGATATCTTTTTAAGGTTTTCAGGTTTTATTTTTTATTTTTTTTATATTTTTTTAATTTTTTTTTCTCCAATCTTCATGAATAGTAACCATAAGGATTTAAGTACCCTGGGCCCTTTGATGGTAGTGACTCGGCACAGTTGACAACCGCTGGAACTTCCTCTGACAACCTTTCTCTGGAAAAGTCAAATAAAAATCCTAATGTAATTACACTGGAACCCTATGCTCCAGTACAAAGCAAACCAATAAAAAAAAAAAAAAAAAGCAAATATCTTGACCCAACCTTGACTCACTTCGACTCCTTCTTTGGGAGTGGAAGTTGGTCCAGATTCCTGACCTTAGAAACAGAGAAGAAAATATCAGCATTTAAATTAGAAAACTTCCTGTTGAATCGACATTCAACTACTGAAATGTCATTCAGACAAATAAAAGATCAGATGTGGTTGATAGAAACCACAACAAAAAATCAGTCTGAAAATTACTTAACTATAAAAAATATTGGTAATATAAAGGTACATATAAAAAAACATGACAATATGAACAGTGTACAGGGTACCATAGTACTCCCTGATAATGATGAAGAACCAATAGAAAAGAATATATTGCTGGATTCCCTTAAGAAAAGGTACAATCATGTACGAGATTGCGAAATATACAACATAGCCAGTAGATGAAGTAATGGAAAAACACTGAGAATAGCAAAGATAAATTTTAAGGCCATGAATTACCCTTAAAAATTAAAGCCATGGGCCAAAGCAGAGAACTGAGGCCTTATGTTCCAAAATCACTACAGTGCCAAAACTGTAGTATATATGGACATACAAGGAAAAATTGCCGTAATACATCTATATGTGCGTATTGTGAATCTGACAAACATACCACACAATGGAGGTGTGGTGAACCGAAATGCGTGAACTGTGGACAGAATCACCATGCAAGATCTAAAGAGTGTATGTATTATATATACAATACAGAATTAAAATTACCTCAGGAAAGGACAGGAATGCCTATAAAAGAGGCCAAGTTAGATTTAAAAGTTAGAGGAATGCACGATCCCGCTAGGAAACGAACGTTTTCTACTATAATAAAATCAGACATTGAAACAAAAATGGAAATAGGTAAGAGTAACAAAACCATGATACACAAATCCCAAGGGAAAATAACTACGTTGCGAGAAGAAACTAATACAGCAAAAAACCAAGAAACTTATACAAATATTTGTTCAAATTTATTTGAAATATTAAGAGAAATGGAAGCACAAGAAGATAATACAAGTACCACAGAAATATTAGAAGAAAGTTATGATGAATTAGAAGCTAAAGAAAAAGAGGCCTTTAGAGAGAACTCCACCCAAGACCAACAAAAAACCGACTATTATTAGAGATACATCAATTAAACTAAAGACGGGAGACCCGAAGAAAGAACATAAATAAAAAAATTATAATATTCCTTTTTCTACTAAAATAATAATAAAACCAATGGAAGCAGGTACCCAGAACATCAAAGAAATAGTAGAGGAACAAACCATTGACAAGAATGATTATGTGATGGGAGAAGAGATTACTCCATCACCAATAATAGGTGCAGCAAGAGTAAACGAAAAAACGACACATGGAAACACATGTAGATGTGATGAATGTTTCATTGAACTGTGCAACAAAAACAAAAGCATAACAAAAGACAGTTTAACAAACACTATACGAAATTTTATAAGATACAGAAATAAAGAAACTACTAGTTTAGACACTCACGGAAAGGGCTGTATGTGCATTGGACACCTAATATCTTATAAAGAAAAACAAATAAATGTCGTAAATAAAATATTTTAAAAAAATGCAAATTGATGATCCACAAAAAGAAAATACCCCACTAACGTATTATTTTAAATAATTATATTATACAATGGAACGTAAATGGTCTACAGACCAGATTACATTTGGGAGAAATACAACGATTACTAAGGAATATGAACCAATGATATTATGTTTACATGTCAACAAAACAATATCAACAATAAGATATGGTAAATATACCATAGTATCTACATCTAGAGAGGAAGAAGGAAATTTAGGTATTGCTATATATGTACATAACAAAGTACGTTATGACAGAGTACCTGTAAACTTGCAAATATCAAATTAAAATACGAATAAAAACGATAATCAGACAATTTATAATTTATGCAACCAACCAAATAAAAATTACGACATTGATAAGCTTAAAGATTTACTTAACAGTACCAAGGAACCTACATTAATAGTAGGTGATTTTAATGCTCACAAATGTTCCTTTCAATCCTTTCCCTCCCCCAAATAGTTTTCCCAATATAGGACTGTAATTGTACAAATTCAAATAGAACAGGAGTAAAATAGAAGAGTTCATGGATTCAGACGACATGTGCTGTATAAATGATGACGAAATTAGCACATATTTTTCAAAAACACATGGAACATTTTCCTCAGTAGACTTAACTCTGTGTACAACAAGTATAGTTGATAGATTAGATTGGAATACAGTTGATGACTTGCACACCCAATATTAATTTCCTTATTACAAAATAATCCTGCAAAACATGTCCCTCACTGTAACATTTATAAAGCAGATTGGGAGTGATATGAAATGCACACTAGAAATATCCCACCATTTGAATATTTAAAAGACCACAATGAAACTAATAGATTTCTTGTTGATTTCAATAAAAATACTGCTGATAAAGCAATACCAAACTCAAAACACCATCCAACAAAACACAAAGTTTCATGGTGGTCCTATGAGCTAACAGAATTAACCCGTAAGAGGTTACATACTTGTAAACAAAGTTTACTCCCTCCGGTTACAAAAACTGAAAATTATTTCTTTGGCCTAATCAATGCGAAATGGTCCCAAAAAGAAAAAAAATAGTATTTAAAAGGCACACAACCCACGTTTAAAGGTCCAAAACCGGAAGTTTGCATCAGGGGCGTATCCCACAGCTGGCTGCTGAGACATAATCCTCGTGATGTTGTTGTCCATTTTCGCTTTTTTTTTTTTTTATTTTCTTTTTTTTGACCCTCCATACCTCCCCTTATAGGTTCCCTAATCCACCATTTTTTCCCACTAATACGGACAATTTATTATATAAATTTCTCTTACAAAATTGAAATTAGAAACAAATTTATTTTACTTTTTATTCAGTAATACAACTTGCAAACTACATTTTCTTTTTTTCTCCAGCACTTTTACAAATTTCTGAGAGTATGATATTCTTCAAAACATGGTTCCAGACATAGTGGAACATCACATTCACGGCAGTGGAAGCGAGTGTCTTTTCTCTGCTGTGGTCGACGATTTGTATATCGGCAGACATAGCAAGTCCTTTGTACTCTCTGTTTTTGGCACCTGGTGGCACTGGCATCGTGCGAATGAAATGACATGCAGAAAGTCTGGCTGGATCTCCAGCAGAGAGCGACGACCAGGTGAGGGGCGTTCAACACCACTATCTTCTAACAGCTGGCGTATCACTTCAGTTATGAAATCTGGCAGTGTGCATTTTCTACGTGTCTTGAGCGTATACAGTATTTGTGCATCCAACATTGTGATATCTAACATGTGAAAAAAAAAAGTTTCTTGTACCATTTTAGCGTCTTACGAGCACAATCAGTAGATGGTATCATTGCATCCGACTTGTCTGTCAAACGCACATTAGTGTTATAATCAATGACACATTCAGGTTTGGATATTCTTCCACGAGTATGAGGATCAACATTCTGGCTGAGGATCATGAGAGGATTGTGAATAGATGTGAGGAGGGAAACCTCCCGCTTGTCCCTCCAGTGAACAGCAAGGGTATTTTTTGTTTGCTTGTGTGTTACTTCACCCCTGCGGACAATAGGAGCGACGCTTGGAATGTTTTTTCGTCGTCTTTTTACGATACCACAGGCTCCTGTCATCCTGGAATAAAGATACTGAAAGAGGGCTGGAGAGCTATACCAATTATCGACAAATAATACATGGTTTTTGTCAAGATAAGGCTACGTAAGGGTTAGCACTGCTGTACACCGCCAGACAACCCCAAAATCTCGTCGAGTGTCCCTTCTGTTTCAGCACCAGAAAGGGAAGCCCAAATGGTAGTGTTTCTGGAGGCTGGTGGAGAAACACTCGCTGGACTTTTCCGTAATTGATTCTCGGTTGTGGCTTTGTCCTTGCTGAATCATTTTTTCGGGTTCATTTTTTCTGTTTATTTTCATATATTTTTTTTTTTTGTAAAGAAACATTTCCAAAATTCGAAATTGATACTTAGTTGTGGCTTTGTCTTTGATTAAACATTTTTCATATTAAGTTTTTCTATGGTTAATTTTATAAAATATTTTGTTCTGATATAAACAAAAATTCCAAAGTTCTAAATTGATTCTCATTTGTAGTTTCGCCTTTACTGAAGCATTTGTCCAGATTATATTTGTGTGCGTGTTTTTATAAAATGTTTTTTTCTGATATAAAGAAACATTTTCAAAATTCCGAGATTTATTTTCAGTTGTAAGATTGTCTTTGTTTAAACATTTTTTCATCTTATTTTTGTCTGCCTTTTAAAAATTTTTTCTGATATAAAAAATTCCAAAAATCTAAATTTATTCTCGTTGGTAGCATTGTTTTTGCAGAAGCATTAAGTTTTGCCTGCGCTTTTTGTCAAGTCTTTTTTCCTCTGGATACCAAATACTTATTTAAAATATAATGATGTTATTTAAAAATATAATGACATGGCACATTCAACCAATCATCGTGAAGCGCTCGAGTACATTTGACATAAACATTTGTTTGTTTTATCCGTTGGAGAAATGATCATTTGTCAACAGATATTAATTGCTAACAATTATTTGCGAGAGAGAGAGAGAGAGAGAGAGAGAGAGAGAGAGAGAGAGAGAGAGAGAGAGAGAGAGAGAGAGAGAGAGAGAAACCACCTAAAAAAAAAAAATCTGCAGAAAGCCTATAGTGAAATTTCCATAGGAGGCAAATTGTTATTCTTCCGGCAAAATGAAAAATTTCCAACGAAATTCAAGAGGCGGAAAGACATCAACTATAGAGCGGAAATGGTAAAATAACATCTTTCATTTATATATAAACTCCACTGAAATGGTTCTTCCGGAGTCAAACAGGCATTGTTAGAGTGGTTATTTTGTTTGTATTCGTTTATATACAAGGAACGCTTGGTCGAAAACTCAGTGGAGGAATTGTTTGCTAGATATGTATTGTCGTATTCCAACAGATTTTCCCGATGAATTTCGCTTTATACCAAGATAACAATAGTTATCTATTATGGAATGGTTCATTCAGTATTTGATATTGTGTCTTTTTTTGTGTCATAGAGTTGTATTATGGGAGCGAATGTAAAATTAGAGATCAAGTATATATGGTTGAAGGGGACGAGTTTTGGACTGAAGAAATGCAAACCAAGATGGCTGCACTAATGAAACTTCAATGATTATCAAATCAGCAGACGTTTTACTTACATTTTTTTTTATCTGTTTACTAATTTGTTAATTTGCCTGTTTTTCTAATAACTGATCTCCTTTTTCTGTATTTCCTATTGCCTTCTGTTACTTCTTTCGAATAAACACCATATTCTTTGGAGGCTTGAATTTGCGGTCAATGGCCCCTGTTGGATTGGTCCATACGAGTAGGGTCCTTCATCTTCTGAATAATAATAATAATAATAATAATAATAATAATAATAATAATATTAATAATAATATTCCACAAATCACCCTTCAAGACCGCCTCCTGCCTCCAATCACCGTCAAGAAGAGCAAATGCTTTCACTAATCAGAATTTAATCTCGGCTCGCCCTGTCGACGAAAACAAGACGAACCTGATGTCCTTGATTTACCCAAAAAGAGGCTGGGCCCTCAAACACCCCAATTCCTTCTCCTCCTGGCTGTAACTTAAAACAAGAGTATTCTACAAAATGTTCTTTCTCAACTCTCAGACCTCGCTTCCTACTCTGGGAAAGGAGGAAGGGCGCTCCTGAGGAAATTGCATTGAGGAACGACGCCAGCGAATGCCTACCTTTGATGGGTAAATGGATTTGCCCTCTGGCTCGTTCTGGAAGGAGTTACAGTGCCTGATGTTTTTCCTAAATGAAGCATTTTACTGATACCCGTTTGCAGCTAAGGAATTGTAAATGTGCCATACTGTTTTATAGTAGTTGAGAAACGTTGAAAGGTTATCTTGCATTTATAAGACATATGTAACATAAAAGCTAAAGTTCGCAACTGACCAACCTACCCAGTGGCCTATTCTGAACCTAATCTAAATAAGGAAAAATGATAAAGTGTTTGCAGCGTCCCTTCGGCCCCTAGCTGCACCCACTCTTTAGCCTTTGACTTTACCTCCTTTCTTGCTTTCTATCTTCAATCTCGCTGTCCAACCTCTCTGACTATGACTTCTTAATGCAACTGTTGGGTTTTCTCCCAGTTTCACTTTTAGATAATTGTATTTTATCTTTATTTTCTGGAATCTTATGCTGCCCAACCACTCCAACTCCCTCTTTTCACTGTCTTAAGTAGCGCTGAATGGTCTAAAGTGTCCCTGTGCTTTGCTTGAAAGGGTAAATTTCAGGGAAGAAATTAAATAAAAGGTCAATCTTTCTTAAGAATTCGCCTTAAAAATCCATTCATTTGGTGATAAGAATATAAGACAGGTATTCACCACGATATGATGAAACCATGACCAAGATGACATTCCGTAAATTGCTCTTCTCTTATTCATGAGGTGGGATTTGTGATGGAATATGAGATGAAAAAAATAGCTTTTAAAGAAATTTACGTAACCGCCCAAATATTCAGCGTTTTCGAACCTTTAAAAAAAAGTATTTAGGTTTGAGAGGTCGAGCCTTGCTGTGGACTGCACACATAGTTAGAATTTAGAAAAAAACTATGAATAAAAAAGTAAAGTGACAAAAGAGAATGGATAGGCAACCAGGGTGTGAATGAAGACCTCACTGCCGAGAACCTTCACTTAGACCGAATCCTCCTCCTCCTCCTCCTCCTCCTCCTCCTCCTCCTCCTCCTCCTCCTCCTCTCGTGTTTAGTGGTTTCGTTTTTTTTTAATACGATTTTGATCTTTAGAATTATACTATGTTTTTTTGACAAGTGTTTCGTTTAAAGAAATGAGTCTGCCTATAAAAAGTGAACATTGGTGAGTGAAGAGGTGAGGGAGGGAATGAGTGAGTGAGTGAGTCAGGAGTGGATGAGTGAGTGAGTGAGAATTTCACCAAGAATGTTTCAGGAGCGATCGTCCTTTGCGCTGATTTGGGGCCAGGAAGTTTTTGTTTCCTAACTATTCATCAACTTCTTTTGGCCAACTTACAGAAGTTTTTCTTGCGAATTCGCGCTAAGGTTGCTGATGATGTAACAAAGTTATAGCTCTCTCTCTCTCTCTCTCTCTCTCTCTCTCTCTCTCTCTCTCTCTCTCTCTCTCTCTCTCTCTCTCTCTCTCTCTTTGCATAAAAGCATGGAGTTTTGTAAGTTGCTGAGCTTGCAGATTTTCCCTGTCGCTCCAACCATCTTTTTCTCACTTCCGCAGAAACTCGAAGGCAACTGCTCAGAAGACCCTTCCAATCTCGTTCTTTTTAAACGGTGCTTTTTATATCTTAGAGAAGAAATTAGCCTCTTGCAGCTCTGCATTTCGAAAAGTATTGTTGCAATATTCTAAAAAGAATATTGTCAACTTTGCCTTTCCATTTCGGTAAATATTACTGCATTCTTCAAAAGACTATTACTAACCTTGTATTGCTGCAATATTTTAAAAAGAATATTGTCAACTTCGTCTGCTTTGCTGAAAAAGTAAGAGCATCAAGAAATTAGGAATCTACAGACTCATATGATTATTTCTCAGATATCGTATAGCAAAGATATCTACAATTTAAAAAAACCAGGTTTATTTTAGCGATAAAACAGAATATGACAGCGGTAAAATAGCAAGAATGAAGCGTTCCAGAACTTGGTGAATATGCCTGGTAATTCTCTCATGAGCATCTGCGTCGCGTCAAACGTCTCATCTCCTGAAGTGGTTTTATTTGTCTTGGAAATGCGTCTGTCTTTCGCGGGCGCCATGAATGCATGAGGGAGACTTTAGGCAACAGTTTTATTTTCAACGCTTTTCTGGACATAAGAATCAAGCCTAATTATGTTTGAGATAATTGTTCTTCCATGATAAATTAAGAGACGTTTACCATGCAAATGAGTCTGACATCCTGCCTGTCAAATCATTGAAGGTACTGACAAAATTTGTATTCGATTTCCAACTAGTTAGTGTAACTAAGAAATCTATTCCTATGTTTATACAATGGCCGTTATAAATGCATCTTTGGAATGTATATACTTGGAGTTATTCGGAAATATGTGCCACCACTGACCTCCCCTTCTTTAAGTAAATGGTTATATTTTTCTTTAGAGCCTAAACTTGAAAACAAAACAAAAACGGGTATATGATGTTAGTGTATACACCGACATAAATTATTACTCCTGTTTTCCCAGAGCGAAAAAGCTACATCACCTTTATTTTTTGGAAGATCGTTGTAGAAACAGACTGTACACGTACAGAGAGAGAGAGAGAGAGAGAGAGTTATTCTTTAATTCCATTAGGCACGCGAGGCGTTGGTGTTAAGAAAAATAATATTACTAACAAACAAAGGGGAACCATTTTAGTGAAATATGACCTCTATCATCTTCCTTTAACGGCTATGAGGGACTTCAATATATATATTTTTGTAAAATTGGCTTACACACGGATACACATGAACACAAACACGCACTCTCAGACACATACGAAGTACATTTAGATAATGCCTTCCCATAAGCATCGTCTTTCTACGGTCATTTCATTCAAGTTAGAACATACGAGATGTTGGATTCTGCAGAAAGTTATACAATGAATATCATTGAACCAATTCAGTGACTGGACTCCCCCTTGCTCATAAATGTGGAAGCCAAAGGAATCTTTTAGATTTTGTAGTTAAAAGTAATCCCATAGGGTAATACATAATTTGGGTACTGATACGATACAATAGGAAAACACCTCTTCCACGACAATTTCTGAAATCAGACTTCATGACTGGTTGCTAGCAGCTGTCATCATGAGGTGTCATATCTTTATTATACCTGATATTATGGGTCAGTACAGAATTGGGAGAAGCCTTTCGAAACGGAAAATGTCTCCATACTTCAGGGAATGTTACATTCTCTTGTCTTGGGCGTGATTTTGATGACCGTGAAATCAGTGCCTCAGAATTTGGTGTAGAATTGGAATTGGAATATGAAATTTAGGCCAACGACCAAGTGCTTTGACCTATGAGGTCATTCAGTGATGAAAGAAAATTGTGAGTAAAGGGTTTGAAAGGTGAAACAGGAGGATAACCTTTTGCAGTTGCACTACGAAACGATTGTTAGGAGAGGGTGGAAAGTGAGATGGAAGAACACCGTGTGAGGTGCTCTGACGACACTGCCCCCTTACAGGACAGGATTTGGTGGTCAGTATTTGAAAGTTGGCCCAGAACAAACTTGACAGCTAATATGCTTGAGAGCGAGTTTTGTGAAGCAGTTATAGAATACTTACGCCATATTATCATTGGGGTAAATATATTATTTTCTAGCAGTAGGAACGAAGTCACATAGTTTTTGTGCATGTTTATTTCAGACATACAACCCCTGGTATCGAAATGCGTTTAAATGCACTGAAACCCTTTGGGACAATCGTCAATTTCTTATTACTTATGCATTGAAAAGCACTGAAACCCTCTGAGGTAACCGACCTCTAATTCCAGTTCCTTACAATTTACTAGAAAATTTAAAATCCTCTGAGAAATAAAACTTTACATGTCGAAAAGAAGTCCTATGCATACATCACGACTTGACATCTTTGTCTTTCGCTAAACGAGAACCCAGAACTGAAATTTAAGCAGAGTTTTACTGGAACAGAAGTTTACCGGAACAGAGACCAACCCCCAGTGCTCAAATCTCATCAAGAAATCGTTAGTTTTCCATTACTACCCCAAAACGATTCTCCCTGTATTCTGATAATTTATCTTTTTATCTATTTATTTTTAATTTTTTAATTTATTTGTTTTTCAATAAGTGATCCCTTCTTTGTGTATTTCCCATTACCTTCTATAACTTTTTTCTAATGAACATCATATTCTTTGGAAGCCTGAATTTCAAGTCATTGGCCCCTTTGGTGGGCTTCACCCATTCTAATAAGGTTCTTCGTCTTCTGAATAATAATAATAATAATAATAATAATAATAATAATAATAATAATAATAATAATAATAATAATAATAATAATGCGGAAAATCTGATATTGACCATTTTCATTACTGTTCAACCCTTACCAGAGGGGAGGTTAAATTAATTCAATATTCTTCAGCTTTGACGTAAACCAGCCAAGATGACAGGTGTTCTGTGTTCAACAATTGCTGTTGATTTGTCTGTCCATCTGTGTGTCTGATATTTTTTTGAATTTGCTATTGAATATCGACTACATTCTGTAGACGGGTGAGTTAGCACCTGATTTATATTGTTCTAGTAATAAATAATTTCAACGATATTTTTTGAAGTTATTTAATAACTACAGAGGGTTAGATTTAAAGGTTAATTCGGATTTGGACGTAAATCCTGCATTTATCAAGTGGGTTTTAGTGAAATTTTATGGATTACTAATGATTGTAGGGAACGTTTCTTAAATCTTCAAAAAAATTATTCCTTTCACGTTGGTGACTGAATATGACTGTATATAACTGGGCGTTTTTTATTTTTGTAACGTATTGATAGTGCTGCAAGTAATTTGCTAATACATTTCATTAAATCTGATAGAAATTTCGCAGAGATAAAATACATGAATTTAGAATACCTATCTACTGTACAAATAAAGTTGTAGACCCGTTTTTGCACAATATAAAAAAAATAAAATTCAACTTTAGGAAATTTGATTTAACAAAAATATTAATTTTTAATTTCATTCTTTTGGAAATACCCTTTACTTTTGAAAATACCCTTCATCATTCACGACCATTAGCGCTGTAAAGTAGTATATATTTTCAGGAACACTTTACATCTCCTAAAACAAGAGAGGAGGAAGGCGCTTTTGAAGGCTCATTTAGTTTTGCCGGGATAATGTTCTCTTGAAACTGGGCCATGTTTATCACAAGGCAGGGACTGTGTTTCTGTATTATGGTGATGTTATGTCTTTGTTTACATGTAAACAACAGATGCACACACACACATGCATATATATATATATATATATATATATATATATATATATATATATATATATATATATATATATATATATATATATATATATATATATATATATATATATATATATATATATATATATTTTGATATATATAAATTCCATGTATGAGACTAAATGCATTTGTATGTTTCAGTATAACTCTGAATACTTCATGATTTATTATACTGGAATAGCATATTTTCTACCAAACTTACCACTGTTTCCAAAGGGGGTAAGAGCCTTGAAACATATGAAAACAACAGACAACAATGTAAATTATTATCTGGATCTTTGAAAAAGATATGACTGTCTTTTTCTTTGATGATCCATTAAAAGGGGTTGACATTCACAGTGGCAACAAAGGATGTCATTTATATGATTTTGGTGTGAGATGCAGGAGTAAGAAATGAGCCACAAAACCATGCATGTAAAAAATAACCTAAAACGACAGTTTGTAAACAACTATGTCTAATCCATAGTTTTTCCTGAGAGGTCGAGAGTTCCAGAAGAGAAGAGATGCACTCAGTGCCTTTAAGTCCTCCCTGGCCTCTCTGAGTTCATTCAGCCCCGATTCGGTCAATCCTTTTGAGCCAGCATATAAAGGATGAAGAAATGTAAAATAAGGGGTGAAAAAATAAAATGTTAAAATGACAGAGACTAGTATATATAATATAAAGTTTATATATCGCTATATATGAATATATATACACTCCTGATCCCTTTTCAATTGAAGTTCAGCCCTGATATAATATATATAATATATATATATATATATATATGTCAAAATGCTGGGCATACCTCACACAAACAAATGAAATGTATTTATGTACAGTTTTCTGTTCAGAGAGAGAGAGAAACTTATTATTTGGAAGAGTTGGGGTAGAGAGAGTAGGGGGGGAGAGAGAGAGAGAGAGACTATTAGTGTCTCAGATAGGATTGAGAGGGGGTGTTAGGGGAAGAGAGAGAGAGAAAGTTCAGAAGGAGAGGAAGAAGAGATTAAAAAGAAACTGGAACAAAATGATATTGAGTCTTGGAATCCATTTTCTCAGGAGGTCGCTGATGATAGTGATCTTATATGCCATTAAAATTGAAAGTTCAACTAGCACCGATAAGACAAGAATGGGGAGTGAGAAGAGGTTCAAATTTAAAATGTAAAATGCTGGGCAACTGTAACAGAACATCTGGTTCTTATATAAATATGATATACTATCTGTACATATATATTATAGAGAGAGAGAGAGAGAGAGAGAGAGAGAGAGAGAGAGAGAGAGAGAGAGAGGGGGATGTTAGGGAGGAGAAAGAGGGAAAGAGTGAGGGAGACTTGGAGAGAGAGTTCATGAGTTGTCATTCAGAGTTTTCCCATGCAGCAGGAGAGTCAGGGTTGGTCAGCTAGTATATATATTGTGTGTGTATCTGTATATATGTATGCATGTATATATATATATATATATATATATATATATATATATATATATACATATATATATGTATGAAAACATAGGTAATATCTTAAAGGATCGTTTGAAGCACACAGTGAACTATGTATATACAAAGCCGTAAGACAAATGCAAGAAAGGTAAAAATCTGTATGTGCTCTGGTCAGGTCAGCAGCGGCCTTTTGTGATTATGGTGATACCATACCCCTCATAATGCAGGATGTGGCATATATATATATTGTATATATATATATATATATATATATATTTTGTATTTGTATATATATATATTTTATTTATATATATATATATATATATACACCTTGTATATATATATATATATATATGTATGTATGTATGTATGTATGTATTTGTGTAACAGTAGATAAACATAATAATGATAACAACACAAACTTTATTATACAGTATTTTCTTTATACTGCAATACCTTGGACTACAGTCACTGCAATTTCGTATCTAGTAATAGCTCCACATTTCACTGCAATGTTCACTGAATCCATTTAATAGATTTTACGTCCTGATATCACGCTACTGCCATTTTCCTGCCTTGACCTTTGAAATTGTCTTCGGTTTGCTAGATATATCAGTAACTCTTCCCTGAAGAGACTTTATCAAAATTGGAGAGAGAGAGAGAGAGAGAGAGAGAGAGAGAGAGAGAGAGAGAGAGAGAGAGAGAGAGATCACAGCAAAGAAACATCTTGTCCACATGAAATGCAGTGTCACTAACTAACTGCAATACTGCAAAATTGCAAATAATGGAGAAGTGTGGACGTGTTTAAGAGAGAGAGAAGAGAGAGAGAGAGAGAGAGAGAGAGAGAGAGAGAGGTATGGGTTAAATAGGAGTATTTTCCTGACTTTGTTGGGGGGAACTTTCTTGAATGAGTTTATCCCTCTACTTGTTTCAAGGGTATGTGGGCTGAGACGAACCATGTTTATAATAGAATGAATATATTTTAGTCATCTCTTATTTAGAGGTCTTGGCTAAATCAGGGTGCGATTCGCTTTTGTTTTTTTTAACAAGACGAAAAATTGAGACGACTTTTTCGACAGTGAAGCCTTCATGTCAGGAAAGATCTATTTGCATGTTTGCTGGCGCCTCGATTTAGAAAATAAGTAAATAAATAAATAAATAAACAAACAAATAAATAAATCAGAGAAGTAGAGAGAAAACAAGAGACTTTCTACAGAAAACAAACAAAACAAAGACTTTCACTTCTTCTTCTTCTTCTTCTTCTTCTTTACAGCCCAGGAGCGAAATGAGAACAGCTCACGCAAACACGAAGAGAAAATTGCGATGCTAATGCAAATTACACTCACTCAAAGGACGCACGCACTCTCTCTCTCTTTCACCTTCCGTCACCCGTGCTACCTGGCGTCGCCTCCTCTACCACTTACTGACACGAGGGATCAGTCGCGTGTTCTCGCAAGGCCGTCAATTCTCTGTAAACCTCAGGCATTGGAGAATGATTGGCTTCTAAGACAGGCCCGTTCGTCACCGGAAATATATATACGTCTGTGAGGACCGTCGTATTTTTGGGCAGGAATGTAAAGTTAACCCTTAATTTTTTTTTTTTTGGGGCGGGGGGACATGGGGTTGGGGATCTCCAGTAAGTAGGCACTATAAAGGAACTGTTTTTCTTTCCTGTCTAAATCGGTAACGGAATATCTGATGATTGTTGCACATTCAAAATGAAAGTTTGCGCAGATGTCAGCACTGGAGAATCAGCTTAAATATTTTATATTGGTAATATCTCTTTTTCTTTACTTTTAATTTTAATACTAAAGGAAACCCGAAAACTCGTTGACCTTTAGACCTTGTGTATAAATGACCTAGAAATACATGCAGAAATAAACATTATCTAAATTTGAGTTACTGTCAATATATCGCCATTTGTATTGGTAGAAATGTTTCTTATTCTATATTTTTTTATTTTAATTCAAAGAAATATTTGTACAAATAAACATTATCTAAATTTGAGTTAAATGTCAATATATCCCCCAACCTAAATGAGTATTCTTAACTCGAACTATTAAATTTTATTCATAAATGACCTAAAAATATATATATATGCAAATAAACAGTGGCTAAATTTTTATTTAATGTTATTATTTTCGAAATACTATTAAATAGTTCTTAAACCACTTAAAAGTCGCTGATAAGGGTTTTGCTTTTAGTGAAAATAGAATAAAATGGATTTGTATTCATGAAAAAGATGTAATATTTAACACACTTAACATTCCCTGGTGAATATCCGATATTTATTAATAAAAACATTATTTCAGGATTTGGGAAAACGATGGTAAAAAAATTGGTGCCATGTTGTCGAAGCCATATAAGTGTTAGAAAATCAAGTTATTATTATTATTATTATTATTATTATTATTATTATTATTATTATTATTATTATTATTATTATTATTATTATTAAGCTTCCAAAGAATATTAAGGTGCCCATTAGGAAGAAGTAAGAGAAGGTAAAGGGAAATACAGAAAGAAATGATCTCACTCGTTAAAAAAAAATTAAAAAGTTAATAAATAGATAAAAAGTCAATACTTTAAAGGAGTTAGACAAAATATATATGCACCCAACATGCAGATTTGTGTGTGGAGTATACACCAAGGCTTATATTGATGATAAATCAAGAAAATACGCCGACCGCATACGCGTTTATCAATAAAAAAGCAGAAAAAAACTGTACTCTAATCTGACCAGGAATAACTGAATCATACATCAACGAGACCTCGGAAAAACACAGTTGATATAAACAACTGACGTTATACGGTTGTCATCCGATTGTTTCATCGTGGAACCAACAATCTTCTTGATAATTCACACCAATGGAACAGATGGGAACAATCAGGCGGAACGGGAATAGGACACGAAAATATAATAATAACAATAAAAATACAAGAGTTATAAGAAATGCAGATCTGTAAGAGAGAGAGAGAGAAATGTTTCCACATAACAGAATAAAAAAATAACTTTAAACATGCTTTTATTAAAATGCGCTAAAAGTAAAAATAATTTTTTTGAGACACCAGGATTTTCTTACAATTAATCACGTCTACAAAAGTAAAAGCGTGACCCCAGACATGGAAGGAAATGCTACAAGAAATGAAAAAAATATATTTCTTTTCTTGTAGCATTTCCTTCCGTGTTTGGCGCCCAAGCTTCTATTTTTGTTGACACGATTAATTGTAAGAAAATCCTGGTGTCTCAAAAAATTATTTTTACTTTTTAGTGTATTTCAATAGAAGCGTGTTTTAAATAAAAAAAGATTATAAAATACTTTTTAGTTTTGACAGAAATTGTAACCGGCGGTAAAGTAAAACGCTACAAAAAGTGGGTGTAGTTTGAGGCCGAAGGGTTCGCTGCAAACGCCCTTTTAGTAATGCTTACAGCGCGCTAAATGAGGCGTACTGAGGGCAATGGTATCACGTGAACAGCCTGTATCATATGTACGCAGCAGAAGAAAAAGGAGAAGAAGTAGAAGAATAAGAAGTAGACGGAGAATAAGGAGAAGAAGAAAGAGAAGAAGTAGAGTAATAAAAAAAAGAGGAAAGAGAATAATAATAATAATATAAGAAAGAAGAAGAAGAAGAATGGAGAGAATAACTAATAGGAAGGAAAGGAGAACAGATGTTCTCAATGATTCCTATTCTCTCTCTTTATCGTTCCTGAATGGGATGCGGGAATCGCTGGGAACAATCATTCTTGGGAGTAACTGGAATCTCCCATCACAGACAGAAGAAAAGGAGGTGGAATAAGAGGAATGTTCCACTTACTTCTCCTCAAACTGAACTTTAATTCCTGACTCTCTTTCACCTTTATGTATGTATGCATGTATGTATTATTGTCACAAACGTCTTTGCCCCCATTGTTTGTATTGATTCTTCCTCTTGATTTTCGCTTTTAAGTTAAAGTAAATTATTTTTATATACATTAAAGTAAATTATTTTTCATTTTCCCAATATGAATTTTGTACATTTCAAAAGAAGTAGTAGTTGTTTTGATGTTTTCGCACCAAGCGTTCCCATGCTTTCCCAGGCTCAGTTAATAAGCCAGTGCAGGTGTCTAATGAGAAACTAAGTACCACGAGTCATTACCGATCTGACCTGACCCTAGTAATGCGCCCCTAAGGTGACTTTCTTAGCAGCCACTTGCAAGTAGCACGCCTCCTTGAGAGAGTTCCTTCTGTTGTATTACCTATAACCTTCCTGTGCTTATATACCTGTTCTCTGTTCCTGTACCTGTATTCCTGATCCTCTCCCTCAGAGATTCCTGTGATTTTGATTGTGGTGGAATTGTGATAAATAGTGACATAGTTTAACTCTCATTCACATACATGTGTTAACGCCAATCATTATGTAAGCAGTGCCTAATATTTTGTCTACGTGAATTCATTGTCATTTCACTCACACCCCATTCATATGTGTTTCAAGTTTCCTGCTCTTACAGATCCAGCGACATGGAGTCGCTGTTGTAATTACAAATGTAGATAAATGGTGCCACCTTCCTGTGCCATATCCGGTTAAGATATCCGAATATCAACACTGCAACGTTCTCGCTCATTGTACCCCTACTGTGCATCTTCTGGACCCCTCCCTGATATCTTTTTGCTTGTTAGCCTCTGAAGGCCTGGAGTGTAAGATTTGTGGTTGTGGCACTTTGGCTTGAGTAATTTGTGATTCTTTTATGTAAGGTAATTCTTGACAGTGCCACATAGCTCCATTGATAAGCTCCTGTACATATTTCTTCTGATTGATTTAGTGAATTATACTGTTAGTGGACATCTTAAGTTTACCTCCAACCCTTGGATTTATTGGTAAATTTTGAGTATTTTTCACCTTTCACTTTTCCTGTTCACCGGAGCACAGCCACCCTCAGTAGGTGTAGTACCGGAGCACAGCAACCCTCAGTCAGGTGTAGTTATCAGAAATCCTATTGAAAGCCACCTTTCCAAACACACGGCAGCAGGAACGTGACAATATATATTTGTATGTCTGTCTGTATGTGTATGTATGTATATATGTATGAAGGTATGTATGCATGCATTTATATTTGCATGTATGTATGTATGTAGGTATTTATATTTATATGTATAGTCTCAGTTACATCGATCATCTGATACTTAATCTATACTTCGCTGCGGGCTCTAGCATTGAATACAGCTATTATTTTCAATAATAATAATAATAATAATAATAATAATAATAATAATAATAATAATAATAATATTAATATTAATAATAAGAATAATAATAATAATAATAATATTACTAGTATCACCATTGCTAATATTAAACAAAACAAGTAAAAAGAAGCTAGATTCCCTCGATCAGAAACAGAAAAATGAAGAATAAAATTGATTTCAAACAAAACGGAATTTTTAATAGGCAAAAAAATATTTATTTCAGTTCATCCAAAATCTTCAGTAAAACACAAGATAAGAAAATGAAGCACATTAATTGAATAACAAGAGTTATTCGCTTTCAATAAAAAGAAAAAAATGCATAAAAACATATCCCCAATTCATTTAAACTGAAATAGAGTATACATAGAAAATTTTTTATTGTGAATTCCTATAGTAAATAACAAGTTATTCACTTTCATTGGAAGGAAAAAAATGTATAACAAGCAAGAGGTATTCATTTTCATTACGAAGAAAAAATGTAAAAATAGCATATCATAAAGAAAAAATGAATAAAAAGGAACTCCCAATTAACTTAAATTGAAATAGATGATACATAAAATGTAATTACTGTTATTACTGTCATTATTAAGACAGATGAAAGATCTTCCTTCATGAATTACCTTCATAAAGCTATTGACACTTCTTCAACTTATCAGGGACCGCTCACAGGAATGTGCTTGTCCCCTGTTCATTGCTAATTGCTCTGGGCAAATGGGATGTCTGCCTGGTTATACTAGAGTCTATTATTAATGAGTTTGTTGTGGTGAGTGTGTATATATATATATATATATATATATATATATATATATATATATATATATATATATATATATATATATATATATATATAAATATATATATATATATATATATATATATATATATATATATATACACATACATACATACATACATACATACATACATACATATATATATATACATATATATGTATATATATATACTATATATATATA
>NC_089755.1:15441651-15443162 GCF_040412425.1 Macrobrachium rosenbergii
ATGTATATATATGTATATATATACATACATCATTATTATATATATATATATATATATATATATATATATATATATATATATATATATATATATATATATATATATATACATACACGTACTACACTTCCATTATTATTATATATATATATATATATATATATATATATATATATATATATATATATATATACACTATATATATATATATATATATATATATATATATATATATATATATATATATACATATATATATATTTGAGATCTTCAAGCGCTGTTATCCCAAAGACAAGATCTCCCTCAACATAGCATCTTATATACACACCTCATTTAAATTCTCGGTGGCAGTGACATTACCATTCAGTTCGTGACGACCTAAGTATGTCCTTTCAAATGGACACTCCTTCAATCTGTCTCGAACCCTTGGTACTTGAAAATAAAGGATCTTTCCAGCTGTCAGTTCAAACAAATTAGACCAGTTTTATTCAGTAGGTTTCTAAATAGAATAGAATGTGTAGAATTTAGGCCAAAGACCAAGTGCTGGGACTTACGAGGTCATTCAATTACTAAACCTAAAGAGAAGTAGAAAGGGATTTGAAAGGTGTAACAGGAGGAAACCTTTACAGTTGCGCTATGAATCAATTATTAGGAAATTGAGGAAGAAAAAGATGGAAGAAGAGAATACGGGTGATTTAGTAAAATGAAAAGGAAGAGGTTAGATAAAAGTATTCTGGTAGTTTTCACTGTACGTTGATGGAGAGGAGCTTAATAATTAAACCCATCCCATAAATGGGTGTAGTTGACAGTAAACTTATGTCTTCAAATCCGTTTGTTTATTGTTTATTCTCAGTACTATTAAAAAGTGAAGGCCATTAACATTTCCATATTGTTTTTCCTCTCTCTTAGCATTTTTTAACTATCTATTATCGTAAAACAAACCCTTCCACATTATATTATTGTAAAAATAGATCAACAAATGATATTGTGTGAAAATAAAATTCCCTTAAAATGATATTGTGAAAACAAAATCCCCTAAAAATAATTTTTTTGAAAATAAAGCCCCAAATTTTATTATTGTTGAAATAAAATCCCACAAATGATAATTTATAAATAAAAATCCCACCCAAATCATATTATCGTGAAAATGAATCACCTCAAAATTACATTGTCGTGGAATTAAAATCGCCAAATAATAATTAGAGTAAATTGACCGTTGTCATTAAACCTATTTACAATCTCGAAGTTCGTACAATTTTCCACATTACAAGAAAGTATCTGGAAAATAAAGCACACACTAACAAGAAGTCTTCAGGTTCCATACAATCGTAGACGTCTTCAGAACTTCTGGAAGATTCTCAAAACAACAGAAATATTTGACACAAATAAAGCGACTGAAGACAACTAACAAAATCTCACGCGGCAGAAAAGTCCTCACTGCTAATCCCGCAATTCGTATCCACCTCTGGGGATGTAGGGTGGGTCGTAATTTCTTCTGTTACTTTCTGTCACAA
>NC_089755.1:15443662-15473662 GCF_040412425.1 Macrobrachium rosenbergii
TCTCTTCAACCAAATGGGCCTGCGTTGCCCAAAGCAGTGAATTACGGTGTCTTGTTGTGATACCACTGTTGTCTACTTGAAAGGTAAATAATTCAGTGCTTCGGTAAACTGAGCCACAAATGGTTTTTAATGGAGTTTGCCCCATGGCCCACTTTGGCCCAGGAATCGAACCTGGGTTTTCTCACTTGGCAGGCGAAAAAACAATCAGTCATACATACAAGGCAGCAAACTTTCAGACACACTCATGTATATAATTTATATATATATATATATATATATATATATATATATATATATATATATATATATATATATATATATATATATATATATATATATATATATATATATATATATATATATATACCTAAATTCCGTGATCAAATTCATTACCTCGGGAATATATGGATTATCACCTAAGGGGAATTTATAAGTGATAAATGGATTGGTGGTAGTGTAATTTGATATTAATCTTTGTCTTGTTGATTGTATATAAATCACGGTGTGATAAAAATATATATATATATATATATATATATATATATATATATATATATATATATATATATATATATATGGTATATATATAATAATATATATATATATATATATATAATAATATATATATATATATATATATATATATATATATATATATATATATATATAAATATATATATATATATATATATATATATATATATATATATATATATATATATATATATATATGTATATATATATATTAATAATATGTATGTATGTATGTATGTATATATATATAATATACAGTATGCTATATATACACATGACCTTCTTGTAATGTATATGTGTGTTGTGATTGGTGTACACAGTTGATTCTTGCTTGCCTACGAAATGAGAAGTCCCAAGTTCAACTCCTGGACAAAAGTTGGCAGACACCACCACCATATGCCTTTTCCATTTGGGAGATGGTCCTAGAAGTAGTTAGCCTTAATGCTTTGGCAAATATCTTGATTTGTGGGTGGGGGTTGAAGGTACTAACTCCACACCCTATCCCATTGAGATTCTAGAAGCCTTTGTGCAACTGGTCACTCACCCAAGGATTGACCAGACCCAACTTTTAATTAATGTTGCAGATTGAACAACCAGTGGCATAGCAGATTATTGAGACTGATGTCCTCCATACTTTCCAATTAGACAGGTTTCAGGCTTCTTTTTATCATGTTAACCAGTCTTGACTCTGCATGTCAACTTTTTCAACACTTGACCAGGAAGGAGAGGTTTCTTTCAAAACCTCCTTATCCTTTTCCCAAGTGCTGCTGTTTCAAGGAAAGTAGCACTATCAAAGATGTGAGTTCCAGTGGGGTGGCGGGGTCTTCATGGTATCCAAACATGAAAATCTAGAACCAAAATGCCAAGTCCTACAAGTGAAGGTAAACAGGTGAATGTGCATTGCTGAACTTGCCTTTTTATAGTTGATGTGGTCATCATGTATGACAGCCTCTTATGACCTGAAAGGTTGCTCACCTATCTTCTCATCTGGAGATGATTTTAAGGTCAAAACGTTGGCCATGCACCATCCTACAGGTCCACAATACAGGGAAAACCTGCAGCCTGTGTAAATTGTTAAGGATAAGTAAATTCATCAGACTAGAACTCATCAATGAACCAAATGCATGTTATAGCTTCCAAAAGGGTTAAACATCATCATCAAGTGAACTCTAGCATTTATCATTTTGAAATTTAAATCCTCATCTGAAAAGCGATATAAAAAAAAAAACGCGCATCTTTTGTTTCTTCTGCTGTAGATGCAAAATTTGTAAAATGAGTAATAAACAGAGGAACTGGCACAACAAGAAGAGTATGGAAGTTAACAAACTCACTTAAAGGCCACATTCTAAAAAAAAGAAGGATGATATGAATGATAAGTCTGACGAGAACAGGTATAGTCACTCAGAGAAAGTCAGGTAACCCACAAAAAATCTGGATAATTTAAAGTCCTGCTGACAGAACTTTCACTGAAGGTGGGAGTGACAGCAGCTGTAGTGTATCTGCCTCTGTGCAAGGTTGATCCAGTGTTGGAATTTCATGGCATTTCTAATTTCTGAAAGCTGGGCCAGGAGATGCTGTATCTTACTAACATTTGTTGGTGTTGTGGATATCTGAAGGAAATCTGACAAGATAAGCAGTTGCTGTGTCTTCCTAGAGGAACATATCAACTTATGATGTGGATTTTGTTCAGGTAAAAGGAAAGAGTGCAAGTTGGGAGCTTTCTGTGGAGGAGGGTACTTCAGCAGCTTCAGGAAAGATTCTGGTTCCTAGAAAATGCCAGATCCTTCCAGGAAACAATAGAAATGTCAGCAACACATCTAGCACATGTATGTACCAGAAAAACTGGTCCAGAACTTAAGATGGACTCATGTAAGTCGTTTCAAACTCTCATAAACTTTCTTCCATAACTTCTGCAATTGAAATGTTATTCTGCTATTAACCAACAGAGGGGCCATTGTTTACATTGTACAGTGGGACTAAGATTCTTTGCAGCATCCCGTCTGCCTAAGCTGTTCTGTTTCCAGCCTTGCGTTTTTCATTTGCTCCTGTTGAGCTTGTTCCATTTAACTGTCTAACTCCTTTTGCTCTTACCTTGTTCCATTTTCAATTGTTACTTGCGAACAAATACTTCAGGCAACCCCATTTGAGAGTCTAGCAATGTAACTAATTGGTTATATTACACTAATAATAATGATAATAATATCCTCTTTTATTTATGCTCTTTGCTAATTCTCGGTGTATGACTGATCTTTGTTCTCAGCAATATAGTTCAAGGACCAGATGAACATCATTCTTGGCAGATTTTACTTTGAACATGCCCCACTAATCTGCCAAGTATTGCAGTTCTTGGCAACTCCAAAAGGTCCAGTCCTAAGAATAGATATAATATCCTGATCTTTGTCATTATGAGAAGGATTTCTGATCCTTAACTATTTCAAAATGCTGAACACTTTTTAGTCAGGATCGCTGGATCACTTTCTCATCTAGTTCTTGCCAATTTTGATTCTCCCTTTTCTACTACGCTGCCACCCCTAATCTTACACACTCGCCTACATTATCTGTGTGTCGGGTTTCTAAGATTCTTGCTTAGTTGAAGGTCCCCAAGGTCTTTGATGTCTGCCATATTCCAAATGGAATTTACATATAAAATGGATCCTCTACTTTAAACCATTAAATTGTTTATATCATTGAAAATACAGTTCTGGCTTGAATCTTTCAAATTAACATTTGGTTATGTTAGCTTCTAACAGTGGTAAAACATCAAAAACTTTTCACAGCTCTAACTTTCTCAAACACCCTGAATCCAACTCTTAATATCGAGACCACCAGTTTAGTACTTGCAAGACAATATCCACTGTGGATATCTTATTATGTCGATGCATAATATCCTCTGTAAGAGTTGGAGTTGGAAAGTCTATTGCTATTACCCCTGATACCCCTGAGGCCTTTTACAGCTAATGGCTTTATTTAATGCTTCTGTTCATCTATTTTACATCCATTGTTGATGCTGGCACAATAACAGCTTTGTTTTAAGTGACATTCTTTAGGGTTGTGTCTGTCATTTTCATCCTTGACGTATTTCAGTACAATCTCTTTTCTAACTATGACCAATGATCCAGCTGCAACTTCTTGCCTTCCTCCTTTGTCTACCCTCAATCTCTAATCAATCATCGGAAATTCATCACAACAAAACTATTCTAGACCTACTTAGGAAAGAATAGTAATAATTGCACTTCAAAAACTGTACCAAATCAATAGCAAGCTTTGGGGTTAATCATTCTCACATGATTCCGATCAACGATAATTGTTGCAGAAGACAACCAATGGAGTAGGAATCTTACAGAGACATTTCCTTCTTACTCAGCCATCAGAAACAGCAACGTAGCCAGGATGTAAGGGCAGGCTTGCAGACACCTGCTTCTGTTAGTGGTTTCTGTGAAAGAAATAACACAGGTGATTAGATATTAAATACTGTAAAAAATACACGTAGTAGGTAAATACTGCCCTAAAATGGAAGACTGCAGTATCTGCAAAAGTACAAAACTGAGAAAAATGGTAGATACTCCCTTGCCTTACTACTGATTTTGCAGATACAGCAAATGGGACCTCTAAATACTCGTGGAAAGCATTGAAGAATCATTCTGAAACTGCAGTAACTTATGCATTAATGTTTCACAAGCCCAATAGGTGGTATATCTCAATTTCGAAAATTTTGCAGATATACTGCAGTTTTCCATTTTAGGGCAGTATTTTTCTCCTTCGAATATATACATAAAGAAAATCTTAAAATTTTCAAAGTAATTCATATACACAAACATGGTCGCTTAGTGTGGTAAGGCCTGTTGTGGACTTTTGAACTCTTCAGGCCAACAGAAACCTAATTTGAAATGTGAGCGACTTAAGTACTTTGCATTACCTTTAAAATAACATTACTCAGGACAAATATTAATAACAGGGATTTTCATGCATAAAGGGATTACGCCCCGCTAATCATGTAATTTTACATAATCGCCTTATGCAGCGTGACTAATATTGGGTCACCAGGGCGTTTAGCCCACTCGCATTAGCTTTATAATTTGCTTTCATTTATTCATAGTAATTCGCTTCTGTCGGGTTTGTGGTCAAGCTTTTGTTGTTGTAAATGCTATCACACAGATATAACGTTATAACGTTACATATACATTTAAGAGCTTGTAAATTGGCTCTACTGCATTATAAATAATATATATAAATTTTATATACATATGTATATATGTATATGTATATATATATATATATATATATATATATATATATATATATATATATATATATATATATATATATATATATATATATATATATATATATATATATGATCCTATATATATAATGAATAAATATATATATATATATATATATGGTTATATATATATATATATATAAATATATTGGAATATATATATATTATATATATATATATATATATATATATATATATATTTCTGACATCTCAGTATCTCGAGATCGAAACAGGTTCTTTAAAACAAACAAGCATTTTGGGCTGTAATGACTGACAGAGTGACAAACAAAGGAGGGATTTTCCATTTAACTAAATCGTAAAACTGATACCTTAAAATTAATTTATTTACAACCTTGTTATGTACATATTAACAGTCAAAAAGGTTTCAATTTAATTTAAAATAAACAAAGAAATGAACATTGTTAAGGAATAGAGCAGCACCAATCATGAAGCCAAAAAAGTCAAAAAAGGCAGTGAACATATAAAAGAAATGACAATCTATAAAGATGAGCAGCTCAAATCATAAATGGACAATGCAGACAGAATTAGTAAAATATGTTTTAACAAACATCATTTTTGCAAAATAATAAACTCAAAAGTTTCATAATAAATATTTTAGTTCTGGAGTAAATTACTTATTATAAAATAACAGCCATCGTAAACATAGTGTTAAAACCATTACTCCTAAAAATCACGTACTGAAATACTGAAACATTAAACACAATAATAATGAGCTGGAAACAGCTGAAGCTTTTTGAGTCAACACTGCAGGACAACAAAGAATAAAATCACGAACCATCTTTGTCAATAGTGATTAGAAAAGTTAAATTAATTAAAATTGGAAGAGCTACTTTGTCTGTCATACCATCTCTCTCCTCCAAGAAACGTGGTATTTGTATCCTTCATTACGACGAATGACAGAGCCGAACGGCAACCATCCCATCCTAAAGAAACGCTCTGCTTTTATTAGTTTACTCGCATATTAGGATAAAGCTGCTGCTGCCAGCTGGAGATAAGCTGCCCTGGACCATCGGTCGTTCTGCCCTCCAAACCTGGCTCGAAAGTTCTTGCAAATTATAACCTTTGCTTGTTGCTATTCCTTACCTGACTGCTTTCAATTTAACCTGACTTGACTTCTAGTCTTCGTCATCCATAGAAACTTCGTGAAGAAAAACAAAGAAAACATGTTCAAAATTGATAGTTTGGAACAATATTATAATATATATATATATATATATATATATATATATATATTATTTGTATATATATATATATATATATATATATATCAGGATGATTAATGCTATATATATAACCTTAAGTGCAATGATATGCAACAGGTCATGTATCAAATATGATGAAAAATAAATATTTTTTGAATAATATGCCAACTTCTATATCCAAAAACTGTGCATTTTTACCAATCAGGACCTCAAAAATCAAATTTTTTATGCAAAAAATTTATTCTGAATTTATTAAAACTCCATTACCATTACCAGTTTGTATTGAGGTCCTTTTAGTTGTAATTCTATATATATAATAAATGTATATGACAACAATTGTGTATATATATATAAATATATATATATATATATATATATATATATATATATATATATATATATATATATATATATATATATATATATATATATATATATATATATATATATATATATATATATATATATATATATATATATATATATATCTACATAAAATGACTGAAAAACAATGCGCTATGAATATATATTTAAAGAATCATATATGCATATAAACAGGTGGGTATGACCTTGTACAGATACAGTTTTTATTCAGCAGGTAACTTGATTCCTCAGCTCTCTGAGAGAGAAGCTCAGCAAAATTTTGGGGTCAACCGACCGAAGCAATTTTTTTGATCCGTTTGTTACACTTCATGTTATAGAACATAAACTAAAAGTGAGTTTGATCGTTCATTTACATGTTCTATAATTTAGTCAGGCAGTCTTCCAAACAAAATCGGTTATTGTCTCAAAAACTCTGTTTTTATTCTTCTAAATTAACTTGATTTTTACTGACTTTCTGATCATTAAAACTTTTGAACTGGTGAGAGGCAAATGAATATTCAGACTTAAATGCCTATTTTGTCATGTTTTTGCCATATCTTGACTATAACTTTTGATGATTGTGTTTTTGCATTTCACCACTACTTAAATTTTCTAAAATGGAACTGCAGTATCTGCAAAAATGGAAAACTTGAGAAAAATGGTAGTTTTTTTGACTTGCCTTCCTGTTGATTTGTGATATTGAAATGGGACCCCTAAAATGATCTTCTTTAAAAGCATTTAAGTTTAATCTGAAAAAATTCAGGTCTGGCTTGCATTTTCAATCTTTGCTTTAGTTTTTTCATTTCTTGTTGTGTAAATATATAAAACTTTTTTGTAGAAACTTTTCTTTAAATATTTTAATTCTTTGAGATATGAGACCAGTGAGCATTTTAAACGATGAGAGAAATATCCAAGGAGGAGAGAACATTCAAAAAAGAGAAGAGAGAGTTGAGAGAGAGAAAAAAAATGTATTTGATAAAACAAGCTATGGCTTTATTTAAGAAGATTAATTACTCTATTCTAAAACAAGTGTTGAAAATATATATATTATAGCCTATTTTAATATAATATATATAATCTATTTATAATATGAACTATATCCAGTATATATTCTATATATCCTCCTTGTCTACCCAATATTGTCAATCCTCAGTAATTATCATAAATAAATATATATATATATAGATAAACCATATATATATATACGCATATATATAAAATATATATATATATAGCATCCAAGCGATTTATTATTTGATATTACATCGTAATATATGCATATATACAATAATATTATAATATATATAGATATATTTCTATATATCAGTCCATAATGAAAACAGCAAACGTGAATTTTATGCCTTTCTACAGTGTTGGATGGCTTACAGTGTTGGATGGTAACTTTTTAATTTGCCATCCAACTGACATGAAATAAAAAACTAACATTTTTGTTACTGTTGCATGTTTGATCATTAAAATAAAGGGATTCATGAAACATTTAACCATACTGCCCAGCAAATGGAAGACTGCAGTAAAAAATAAAACCTGAGGAAATTGATAGATACTTTGCCTTCCCTTTGATTTTGCCGATACTGAAATGGGACCCCTAAATGCTGAGTGGAAAATAAGAATCATTCAGAAACTGCAGCCTTTGTATTAGTGTTTCATAAGCCCAATAGGTGGTATATCTCAATTTGTTTTGCAGATACTGCAGTTTTCCATTTTAAGTTTTTCTCCTAGTATATACATAAAGAGGAAATCTTAAAATTTTCAAAGTAATTCATATCCAGTGTACACAAACATGTTCTTAGTGTGGTAGCCTGTTGTGGACTTTTGAACTCTTCAAACCAACAGAAACCTAATTTGAAATGAGAATTTGAATTACCTTAAAATAACATTACAGGTACTCTGCAATTACCTTTAAAATAACATTACGATGGAAAAATATTAATAACAGGATTTTTCATGACAAAGGGATTACGCCCCGCTAATCATGTAATTTTACATAATCGCCTTATGCAGCGTGACTAATATTGGGTCACCTGGGGTTTTGCTCCGCTCGATTAGCTTTATAATTTGCTTTCATTTATTCATAGTAATTCGATTCTGTCAGGTTTGTGGTCAGGCTTTTGTTTTATAAATGCTATCACACAGATATAACGTTACATACACATTTAAGAGCTTGTAAATTGGTCTATTTAAATATATATATATATATATATATATATATATATATATATATCTATATTTATATATATATATATATATATATATATATATATATATATATATATATATATATATATATATATATATATATATATATATATATATATCTCCAGGGAGAAACTAGAATCCCAGGGGGTCAGTCACTGTGTTATATTTTTTTCATAATATGCCTGATATTTTGCATTTTCTATGCAAATGTGAATGGCAATCAGAAAACTAATAAAATCATAATTACAAACTAAAATTTATTCTGAATGCTTTATTGTAATTTAATTCCGCCCAGTTTTATTATGAATGTATGTTTTATCATGTTCAGCTATTTATATAGAAAATGTCAACTATGATGTGTCTATATGATTATAATAAAATATATATGGATGTACTGGGGATGAATACAGGCATTATAGCCGATATATATATATATGTATATATATATATACCGCCATATATAAATTATTACAAAAGAAGGCATGTTTTCGTTTCCTCCCTAAAATATTATATATATATATATATATATATATATATATATATATATATATATATATATATATGCATATATATATATTGATGCACTAAATAGCATTACGACATGCGAAACATTAATTTGCAAGTCCAGGCCTTTTCAAATATAAGAAATTTACCCTGTTCTCTCTCTCCCTCGCCCAGACGTCTTCCCCTCTCTTCTCTCTTACTTTTTGTCACAATTCTCATGAAATGAAATGTTGCATCTTAAAAATGCAGTCTTTCCTACAAAAATTTTATTATTTAAAGCAACTTTTTAAGTAATGTACAAACAGTTTGGATTAAAATGCATCATAAATGTTTATCAGTGTTTAAAATCATCTTAGGTCAAATTCAGTTTGTTTTAAAAATCTTTTTTAAATGTATCCAAAAACTTATACTCCATCTTTATCTTTCCTAGTCTCAAAAAGTTTTTTTATTAAACAAAATTGCAAAAGTTTGCAACCTTGAAAATCAATGGAATTGATAAACATAATGTTCTCACAATAAAAGCTTTGATTGTTCACCTTTCCATCTGCATCTGGTCTCTGTATAATATAAATATATGATCTAAATATATCAAGTACAAATATATAATAATGAATCTAAATATATATATATATATAAAAATATAACATATAAAAATAGGGTTGAAATGGTAAAAAGCTACCTAAATTCAAAAATGTCTTGAAACATGGTAAAAAAAAATTCACTTCAAATGGAACTGTACCTTATTCTGCCAATTCTAAGAAGCAACACTCAAAGATAATGTCTTCATTATCAAGTGTTAATGATCTGGAACTAATTTTTGGCAGCTCCTAACTGCTGATGTACAGCATTTGCTGAATACATCATTCTGTTTGTTGGATGACCTCCATGGTCGTGATCACATCATATATAACAGTAATAAAACTGACATGTTTTTTACACTTGTAGTGATTTATAAAATAAAGGGGTTATAATTATTTCACATAGAAAGGAATAATTTTATGCCATTTGTTGAAACAAGGATACATATTTGTTGACATCATTCTAGGTGATCCTGACTTACAACGTAACTCCCAAGGCAAAGACGACCTATTGTGTTAAGACATAACATTTGATGATTAAAAATATTGAACCATTTTGCCCTAAAATGGAAGACTGCAGTATCTGCAAAAATACAAAACTGAGAAAATGGTAGATACTCCCTTGCCTTCCTGCCAATTTTGCAGATACTGAAATGGGACCCCTAAATACTAGAATGGAAAGCATTGAAGAATCATTCTGAAACGGCCTCAACTTGTGTATTAGTGTTTCACGAGCCCAGTAGGTGGCATATCTCAATTTCAAAAGTTTTGCAGATACTGCAGTTTTCCATTTTAGGGCAGCATAGGTCAAGAGGTGTGGAGAACCAAAAAATTTCCGCATGTAGCAAACTAAATTTGGTAAAAAAAAAAATATATTCTTAAACTGATCGCAGGGTCAAATTTCATGATACTCGACAGCCTCTTTAATCAAATACAAAAAGCAAGTGGGAGCCATTATCTTATGTCTGGCCTCTGCCTGGCCAGCAGTGCCTCAATAATGTATTCGAATCATAAATACAATAAACCCGCCGGGTAACGCATCCCAAATTCTCACATATATGCGATGTTTCATTTATTCCATTTACAACGCAAATTGCACGAGTAACACGAGCACTTTCGACGGAACGAGTACTTTCAACTTAGTGTACCTTCCGCAGTGCCATGGCAAATGCCGAGACGTAAATTCAGAGAATGAAGCAAATTCGTCATATATTTGTAATGCTGTTTATGTTTTGTTAACAAGCATTAATAATCATGTTCAGTTCACAGCAATATATGTAGACAAAGTAAACTGTAATAAAACGTTTACACATTAAACTACCTGCTTTTTTAATCAATGATGTTTCTTTTTTTATTCTGTCGCCTTATTTTGAGTGTCAGTTCATGTGACACCAGGAGTTAGAAGACCTAACATTTGGATGAGAACTCAGATGATAGGCTGGAGATGAGTGGAGATTTGTAAAAATGAAACCATAAAGAATGCAGGGCAGAATTTCAGCTTGCCCTTTCATAGTATTGGATGAAATGATGATGATGGTGATGATGTGATTAATGGTGGAAGAGACAGAAGCTACTGAATGCAGGACACCTGCAAAGGATCTGAAAATGTAATCCAAGGAGGCAAAATTTGGGATACATTGTGTGGCTGTTGAGCTAATTCCTATTTATGGAAGTGATCAAAACATAACTGTTTTTTTACTGTTCAGTCATGTGGAGAGACTAAATAACAAAATGTTGGGTAAAGTCTGTACAGTTTCAAAGTTTTATTGGTTAGAAGAAGGGGACTGAAAAGGTTTTTGGATGGGGAGGCAGAGTGCTAGAATGAAGGGGCCTTAAATGCATGGAAGATAAGTTTTGTGTGTCTGTAAAGGGATCGATGTACTGCTGATGCCTGGGAGATAGAAGATGAACATGTGTTTTTTCTGCAAAGTGTCTCACGCTGGGTTCCAGTAGATATCAGTGCAAATCATGTGATGCACTGTAGGCATTAAAAGTTCTAAAGTGAATAAGAAAATGAAGAGACTTTCCTTTTAATGTACAAACATTCATATTCTCTTTCTTCCATCTGACTTTCCACCTTCTTCTAACAATTGATTTTAGTCCAACTGCAAAAGAGGTTTTCTCTCCTGTTACGAGAAAAACATTGTAAGTTCCCTGTCAGGTTTGCCACATTCCTACCTTTGGCCTAAGTTCTATACAATTCCAATTTTTGGTTAGATGAACATAACAGCAAATTTTTCATCAGTGCCAGAAAAAGGATATGGAAAATCAAACAGTACTACTGGTTAGTGAATTCGAAAAAATACCCATGAAGGGAATAAAGGCCTGTCTGTAAACATCAGGTGTCAGATTGATGATGAGGAGCCAATTGACTTAACGTCATCGTACGTCGAAGGCTCGGTGCTCCTCCTCAGCATTGTACATCAAATCAGTGTCCAACACCTACGTGACTGTCGACGACGTACACTTGTAGTGATTTCTGAAGGTTGAAGAAGTTTCTCTTAAACCCCTTCCTGGAGTGCTCAGTAATACCCGTCTGCCAATCCAACACAGTGACTCAGAATGGCCTAAGCTGTTATTCTGGACTACTGTATGAGCTGAAATTTCTTCTACTACAACTCACCAAGTCTAATATTAGGGTATAAAATGCCATTCTTTAATAATTTATCAAGTCATCTATGTCTTATATTAACTTTCTTTTGCTTGCTTTCACTCTTCTGCAACTTAGAAATGATAATCCTCCATTGTTTGCATGACTGTGTATGTATTAGCTATTTGTAACAATCTAATCCATCTTTTCCCAACATTCTAACCTTTTAATTAAAAAAAGTTTTTTCAAATATATTTCTATTTGATTCTGTCACCTGATTTTGTCAATATCATTGAATCAAGGACAAAGTTTAACATTTTAAATAAATCAGCTAATTTGGATTAAATCCTTCAAGGATTTGTCCAATCAAACATCGGAAGGAAAAACTGTGGCCACAAGACAGCAGAACGTCAGCCTTAGAAGACAGTGTCATACAAGGAGAAAGAAAGTTAACCTCTTAAAGTTGTTGTAGCAGCCTTGTCCTTCAACCTTATCGAGCAAGTGTAGCGCCCAAAATCCCCTGGAGTAAGTTTTCTAATCTGCATTTACTGGGAAAGAAGTACCTTATGTGTTAATATTTCTCTTTCTTCCATCTTACTTTCCACCCTCTCCTGACAATTGATTCATAGTGCAACTGCAAAAGTTTTTCCCCTTTACACCTTTCAGACCTTTTTACTATCAATTTCTGTTTCAGCACTGAATAACCTCTCAGGTCCCAGCACTTGGCCTTTGGCCTAAATTTCATATTCCATTCCATTCCATTTCTCCATTTGTATTCAACATATAGTACACACTTGAATTCTGCAAAGGAAAATTGCTCTGTAATCTCTTCAAGTCCAACATTGGCTTGTGCAGTCTCTTTCCAAGCCTCAGGGCGCATCCACGCCACAGTAGGCCACTAACGTGCAAACATCACAAAAATGGGAATACAAGTTAACAGCTTATTGGAAGTCTGACCAGTGCTTCATGTGATTATCCAGCATTGGTCAAAGAATTGTTCTCCACTTACAGTTGTTGACTTTTTCAACCTGAATGTGATATGTGATAAGATGCTGACATATTTTTATGATTGTAGTGTGGATGCCCCCTTAGCATATGCTCTGCTACCTTCTTTGCTGATCCTATGCTTTAACTCCTCTATTCTCTCACCTACTGTTTCCATTCTTTATCTGTCCATATTAGTGTTCATTGCCCCATCTTCCTCATATTCTCTCATATTTACTAGCAACTTTCTCATTGTACTTAAATTCTGCAGCTCACTAGTTTCAGCAGTTTTTCTTCAATGACCTTAATCAGTACTGTACCTCAAGAGCCTGTTTACCTTTCACACAATGTTCCACCTTAGCCTCTTGTTCTTTCTTTGACTTCTAGCATTACTCCTGTGTGAACATATTAAACTGCCATGGAGACAAATACTTGGTCTCAGACACACTTTTATGCCAAACCAGACATTCTCCTGTCTCTATATTCTTTTGCTCCTGCATTGCTTCTGTCATAAAAACTTTTAATTGGTATCAACAACTTCTCTTCTGTAATACTACACTAAACAATCCTATTTATCAACTCTACCACTAGTTTTTGTATGCCCATGTATGCCACATACAGTATTTTCCTCATACTTTTTTTATATCATGACTGTTTCTTAGTAAACAAATGATTCAAACAAACTCTTCCTTTTTAAACTCACATTTCCTTCTTTATCAGATATTAGAATGTTCAGGAATCCCTATCATTATAACCATTAATTCACTGTAACTGGAGATATTGATGTATAAGTTTTATCAGCCGAATATCACTAACACTCAGCAATGTGCAGTAAATGCTAACGCTTCAGGAAGTTAATGAAAACTTACGTGTAAGGTGGATGTCCGTCCTGTATAGTATTGGTGAAGTATTCTTCCATGAGACGTCGTAGTCCCAAATGATTCTCCAGGATCCACATGACATTAGGAGCTGGGAAAGCCGCGTAGAGACAAGTCAGGCTCACTGCCTGCCCAAGATGGGCCCAGATTTGGCTGCCAGGGCCCCTGACCTTAGGCGCAAAGTGCACGTTCAAGACGACTCTTTTGCTCTTTGATGGTGGATAGCCGTTGCTTGCAATGCAAATGTATCCCCCAGCGGTCTGGTGGTTTATGTGTTCCAGTATAAGCTTTCTTTTCTCCCAGCTTTGAACTGAGGGACAGGGAAGTTGGAATTGTAAAAATTGCTTTTTTAGTAACAATTGTGGGTAACAGTGAAAAGGAGTTGCACATGCTATTTACACGAGTCCTGGCCTACTTGAAAGCAGATCAAAGATATAATTCAACAGGGATGCATCCTAACTTAACCTATACAAGGACACCGTTGCCTGTCTTGGCCAAGGTGGGGCTTTGCCTCCTCTGGACACTCCACCCCAATGTGACGACATACATAACGTAATAACGTGTACAGAACTTTATCATATGTCAATACACTTTATCATCATTTGTCAGGATAAATTTATCATCATTTTCAATATAAATTTATCATCATTTATAACATCATCATTATAACATCATTTTCAATAACTGTCAATATAACTTTCATCATCAATATACTTTATCATCATTTGTATAATACTACCATCATTTGTCAGTATATATTTATCATCATTTGTCAATATAACACTATCATCATTTGTCAGTCTAATCATCGTATCATCATCATTTGCATTTGTCAATATAATCATTTGTCATCATTTGTCAATATGACGGCAAATAGTAAATTTTATAATAATCATCGTTTGTCAGTTAACTTTTATCATCATTTGTCAATATGACGCCAGGTCCTTTCATTTGCCCAAGAACAGCGGAAAGACGAACGCCCATTGAGGTCAGTTTGGCCTGAGGAAATTCCAAGATTCAGCAACCCTCATCTCCTGAACAAGTGAACTCTTTTATTACCAGAAAATAAATATGATTAAATTGAATTGAACTGAATATAGAATTTAGGCCAAGGGACAAGCACTGGGACCTAAGAGGTTATTCAACGAGGAAACGGAAAGATGGAAGAAAGAGGTCTGTGAAAGGAGGGGTACAAGTGAAAAAGAATGAAAGGGGTTGCAGGTAGGGACGTAAGACGCTGCAAAACTTTAAAAAGGAATGCCTACAGTGCACCGCATGAGGTGCACTGCACTGACTCAAAAAGTAAATAAGTGCTAAGAATTACTATGCAGTTTTCGTAACTGGGATGGCGTTTTGGAAAGAACTGTTTGCTTATTGTTCCCGGCTAATGTAATCCGCTAAATCAATTTATCATCCAACAGAAGATTTAAACGTTTTCAGTTATGTAAATACTCGATTGCCTAATTAATGTCCTCATCCTCATTCTTTATGAGTTTTATTCATTGCAAAAATATACATTTTTCCTCTCCTTTTGGTTGCACAACGACAATGTGGAATAAAATTATGTCATATCAAAAGATGGGTGGGAGTATGGATAACACTAGTGGCTGAAAAAACTACACGTTACAACAACTTGCAACAGATCTATGGGGCTTGGTGAGAGCAGCAAGATTTTTATATGGATATGTATATATATATATATATATATATATATATATATATATATATATATATATATATATATATATATATACATATATATATATATATGTATATATAAATCAAAGTCCTTCGTAAAATATATATATCATATTACCCCATATAGAAAATGGGAAAAAAGCACGTTAAAAACGAAGATATAACTTGTATGTATGTTTAATATATATATAATATATATATATATATATATATATATATATATATATATATATATATATATATATATATATATATATATGTGTATATATTATGTACAAAAGGTCAATAATTTTAATAAATCAACAGAGAAGAAATAAACAACAAGTATGCATAAACCAAAAGAAGCAAAAAAGGCAAACATAAAAAAAATAAAGAAAAGAAATAAGCATCCAACCATAACCTCACCGTACGTGGAGGAATTGAGCCTGATCCGACTGTAGTCTTCTCTGAACCACTTGTAGGAAGGGGTTGGGGTTCCGTGGGCGGAGCAGCTGAGGACTGCTTTCATTCCCTCCATCACCCACAGCTCCTCGTCTTTGTCGTCCAACACTGGCGCTTCTGGAAGGGCAATGTTTCTATATGTTGTGTATATATGTATATATGTATATATATATATATATATATATATATATATATATATATATATATATATATATATATATATATATATATATATATGTGTGTGTGTGTGTGTGTGTGTGTGTGTGTGTGTGTGTGTGTAGTCTACTGGTCACTTTTACCAGATACATAAAGTAATTATAATAGCCACAATGCCCTCTTATCTTCTCAGATTCTTGCGAAGGATATGCTTGTTACTGCAAAGCCCTAGATCAAGAAGGCAAGAAATCTGAAGGAACTATGATGCCCTCTTAGCATTTAAACAACCAGCAAATTTCCCGCACTGGGATCTAAGGCTTTGAAGTGACAAGCGTATCAAAAGCGCAAAAAAAAGGAAACGAGAAGTTAAGAGGGCATTATGGCTATACAAAACACACACAAACACACACACATTTCTCTACACACACACCACTTTATATATATATATACAGTATATATATATAGATAGATAGATAGATAGATAGATAGATATAGATAAATACACACACACAAACACACACACACACAACACAAACACACACACACACACACACACATATATATATATGTGTGTGTGTGAGTATAACGGTGTGTATGTATGTATGTATGTATGTATGTACACACGCTTATACAGTCAAACATTAACTCACAAATAATCCATTAGTATCGAATGTACTCTACCTTGGTATAACTCACGCTTCAAGGAATTAATATTATAATAAAATAAGTCCTCCCTAACCTGACAGGATTCAACTTGTGCCTTTTAGGGTTAGAGGCAGGGAGCCAGTGAGCATGTGCACTCATCCGTCAAGAGAGCTCTAAGCTGCTTTCAACAATGGTGTAAATTTCCCCACCTAATTGATGTTCTGGGCACAGATACGAAATCAACCTAGATTTTGTGTCTCTTAGTTTACTTGCATAAAAGATTTCTTGATTAGGAGTTATACCATAAGTGGGTAGTGTCATCAGTGCACAACATGCGGTGCACTGTAGGCATTACTTCAGGTTCTTGACTGTGTACCCTTCATTCCTATTACTGTACCTCCGTTCGCATTCTCTTTCTACCATCTTAATTTCCCCCCCTCTCTTAACAGTTGTTTCATAGCGCAACCGAGAGGTTTTCCTCCCGTTGCGCCTTTCAAACCTTTCTACTGTCAATTTCAGTTTCAGCTCTGAATGACCTCATAGGTGCCAGCGCTTGGCCATCGGCCTGAATTCTATATTCTGTTCTATTTTATGAGGATTTGGTCCTGAGGAATTCATAGTTAGAAGAAAAGTCGCCTTTCAGGTTATCTTTTCGTGCTATAAATCCAAATCCTGCTTAACACAGGGAAATTTTTTTTAAAAAAAGATCAGAATCTGGAATCTCGCCAGAAGAAGAAGAAGACACAAGCAAAGCAGTAGTATTAGTGGTAGTAGTAGTAGATAGGACTAGCCTTATAACGGCTCCACCATCTCCGTTTCGATGAACAAACGCTCACGCAATAACAATGAAGGTGAGATTAGTTACAGTTTGCACGAAGCGATAACAATGAAACCTCGAGTAAGCACTACACTCTCGTCAGTGTTGCTTGGATTAAGAGCTCGATATTCCATTGCAAATTGATATTAACATAATGGTTATAGATCCGTCATTTCAGCTTCGATCTTCCTGTTTTATATTTCAAAATAATCTCACTGGGTAATATCCCTGCAGTTTATTCATGCAATTATTGTATTTCAAAGTTAATTGCATATGCTTTAGATGCACCTTTTTCAATGTCAGTATTACTTACTAATCCTGTCATTTGCCGCTTTATTCTGTTCTTTTTTGTTTTACTCTGTACAAGCATTTGATGCCCTTAAACTGTGTTTACAAATCATAGAAACTATTATTATTATTATTATTATTATTATTATTATTATTATTATTATTATTACAACATGCTTTCTCAGCTTCATTCATTCCCTTACCCTAGCAACAATATTATTATTATTATTATTATTATTATTATTATTATTATTATTATTATTATTATTATTATTATTATTATAGCAACATGCTTTCTCAGCTTCATTCATTCCATTACCGAGCAACAACAACATTATTATTATTATTATTATTATTATTATTATTATTATTATTATTATTATTATTATTATTATTATTATTATTATAACAACATGCTTTCTCAGCTTCATTCATTCCTTACTCGAGCAACAATATTATTATTATTATTATAACAACATGCTTTCTTAGCTTCATTCATTCCATACTCGAGCAACAATATTATAATTATTACAACAACATGCTTTCTCAGCTTCATTCATTCCCTTACCCGAGCAACAATATTATTATTATTATTATTATTATTATTATTATTATTATTATTATTATAACAACATGCTTTCTCAGCTTCATTCATTCCCTTACTCGAGCAACAATATTATTATAATTATACAACAACATGCTTTCTCAGCTTCATTCATTCCCATCCCGAGCAACAATATTATTATTATTATGTTATTATTATTGAAACATACATCTGGTCATCTATTACAAGAGCAGAAAGACGAGCAGCCTGGTTATGCGCAACAACCCCCCCTCAGCAGGACCCCTTGAAGAAGACCAACGTGGTATACCGGTACTCATGCCCCGTCCGAGGATGCCTCGGTTCCTACATCAGTATGACCACCATGCGTTTCTCCAAAAGGATTTCCTGCCACGCCCAAGAGGGGATATCTTTAATCATGCCAGGACCGTCCATAACCAGAGGATAGCAAGAAAAGACATAATCACGAACATCGAAGTGATTGACCAAATTACCGACCACCGCCGCCTACGCCTCTTGGAAGCATTGCACATTGGGAAGGAGAAACCAACACTCAACATTACGCAAGAAACCTTTCTCCTCCCCACGGCAGCCAGGAGACATGCACGAGCGATCCCCATAGCGTACGAGCAAATCAAAATTCGGCATCCGAGGATCGAAATTCTTCTCTTCATCCTCAGCACTACAACGCCGCTTGCACGCAAGACGAAAAACAGAACTTGGATGGGAAGGCTCTGCCCGAGGGTACATGCCCCGGGCAGCCAATCATAATTCAGCACCGATCATGACCTCCCCTATAAATACCAACCCGAGCACATCGTTTCTTCAGACCTCCTGCAACCACGTCCAGAGGATGACCAACGAGCTGGTTAAAACATGTCGACAGTACCTACAATAGAACCTGAACCCAGACGAACGATTTCTGATTGAATATTGTAATAAAAGACTTCCAATATTCCGCACACTGTCCTTTTCCAACATGAATATCGGCCAGTTACTGACTAACATCGCTGAGCCTGAAAAAGCGAATCATAAGGAGGATAGAAAAGACACTATATAAGATAAATTCGCATAATACAGCCATCCCTTTTAATAAGACCTGTTTAAAAGAGGTCTACTCCTTCATATACTTCCCTTCGGCTGCATGACCCCACTGCCCAGCGAGAACCAGGCACGAGAAGCTTCAGAAAGACTCTACTAGAAGCGGCAGCTGTCGTCCAAAGAGAGAGGGCCACACTAAGAGGGAAAAAAACTTGTACTCCGAGTGGGCGAACTTCCATATATGACGCAGCAGCAACCCTGAAGCAGCCCATTCGAGTGCCTCAGAAGAGGATGAAACAGCCAGCAACACCCTCCAAGGGCGAGGGCACTGCAGTGACATCATCGAGTGCCTACGTCGCTTGGAAGAGAAAGATGCGGAGAAAAAGATGAGGACCATCACCAAGAAACTGATCGCCCTCAACGGGGGCAAGCTACGCCTCCCGCAAGAGAAAGAGGGATATATAAATCTCACACCATATACTCCGACTCCCGAAGAAGACGAAATCCTGAAATTGGGACTTAACTGCCACTACATCACCCGGCCGAGGCCCCTGGACAAGCGCCTTGAGATCGAATATCTCATGGATAATATCCGAAGACAAGAGGACCTTGGCACCCTCCGTACGACGGACGCCCTTCAACCCCTCCTGTTGGCTGAGGCCCTTACCGACCGGGGCGACTACAAGAGTAACATCATCGACCGGCGCCTGAGGGAGGCGGCCAAGCAGTTGAGGAGAGAGACATCACCGTTAAATCAGGCCGACAAGACGCGCTTTTGTCCTCATAAACACTGAGGACTACCATCGGAAGTTGGACGATATCCTGGCGGATAGTACCAAATTCCAAAGAATTACTAAGAACCCCGTCGATAGATCAGGCGGGAGGCGAACAGGATCATAGAGACGGTCAACGCCGCCTCAACGCCCTTCACCTACCACCAATCATGGGGACTATGACCTGGGGTGTCTCTACGGGAACGTCAAGACGCATAAGCAAGGTAACCCCCTGCGCCCCATCATCAGTCAGATTCCTGCCCCGACATACCAGTTGGCTAAGAGGCTAAATACCATCCTTACGCCTTATGTTCCGAGCAGCCACAGTCTGAAGTCGTCAGCAGAGTTCCTGGAGGCCTTAAGAGCGGCGCCCCCTGGAGGCTGTATTGCTTCGATGGATGTGGAGTCTCTCTTTACCAACGTCCCCGTCGATGAGACCATCCAAATGATCATGGACCGTGTGTATAGGGACCCCACCACCCCATCCCTGAACATCCCTGAGCATGCCCTCCGCGCCCTCCTGGAAATCTGCACCAAAAAGGCCCCTTTCTCCAACCATCGTGGCCATATGTACACCCAGATCGACGGGGTGGCGATGGGTTCTCCCCTCGGAGTCCTCTTCGCCAATTTCTATATGGGCACTGTGGAGCAAAGGGTATTCGAAGAAATACGCCAACCAAGGATGTACGTGCGCTACATCGACGACACCTTCGTCAGCGCCAATTATAAGAGGAGATCGAAAACCTGAGGCGTGCATTCCACAACCATAGCTGCCTCAGTTTCACGATCGAGCAGAGCCAAAACCGCTGCCTCCTTCCTTGACGTCCTTGTGGAACAGAGAGAGGCCTCTTTCTCCACGAGGGTCTAACCTTTTGGCACACGAACCTGGGCATGTGTATGAACGGGCGAGCGAGTGCCCGAGAGGTATAAGCGCTCCACCATCAGCGCCTACGTCAGAGGGCCCTCTCACACTGCTCCTCCTGGAACGACACCCACGGAGAAATGGAACGTGTAGCCCAAACCCTCGTCGACAATGGACACCCAAACCAGGATATAGAAGAATCTATCAAGGCGAACATCGATAGATGGTACCGTCAGAACCTCGCCCCGATGCCCTGAACGCATAGAGCTCTTCTACAAAGGGCAATTTCATCATAAATATAAAGAAGACGAACGCGCCCTCAAAAACATCATCAAGAATAATGTCTTCAGCCCTGTTGACTCAACAGAAACATACATCTGGTCATCTATTACAAGAGCAGAAAGACGAGCAGCCTGGTTATGCGCAACAACCCAGCCCCCTCAGCAGGACCCCTTGAAGAAGACCAACGTGGTATACCGGTTACTCATGCCCCGTCCGAGGATGCCTCGGTTCCTACATCGGTATGACCACCATGCGTTTCTCCAAAAGGATTTCCTGCCACGCCCAAGAGGGGCTATCTTTAATCATGCCAGGACCGTCCATAACCAGAGGATAGCAAGAAAAGACATAATCACGAACATCAAGTGATTGACCAAATTACCGACCACCGCCGCCCTACGCCTCTTGGAAGCATTGCACATTGGGAAGGAGAAACCAACACTCAACATTACGCAAGAAACCTTTCTCCTCCCCACGGCAGCCAGGAGACATGCACCGAGCGATCCCCATAGCGTACATTTGAGCAAATCAAAATTCGGCATCCGAGGATCGAAATTCTTCTCTTCATCCTCAGCACTACAATGCCGCTCGCACGCAAGACGAAAACAGAACTTGGATGGGAAGGCTCCGCCCGAACAACATGCCCCGGCAGCCAATCATAATTCAGCACCGATCATGACCTCCCCTATAAATACCAACCTGAGCATATTATTATTATTATTATTATTATTATTATTATTATTATTATTATTATTATTATTATTATTATTATTATTATTATTATTATTATAACAACATGCTTTCTCAACTTCATTCATTCCTCGAGCAACAATATTATTATTATAACAACATGCTTTCTTCATTTCTTTACAACAATATTATTATAATTATTACATTTTCATTCCCTTACTCGAGCAACAATATTATTATTATTATTATTATAACAACATGCTTTCTTAGCTTCATTCATTCCCTTACCCGAGCAACAATATTATTATAATTATTACAACAACATGCTTTCTCAGCTTCATTCATTCCCTTACCCAAGCAACAATATTATTATAATTATTACAACAACATGCTTTCTCAGCTTCATTCATTCCCTTACCCTTGCAACAATATTATTATAATTATTACAACAACATGCTTTCTCAGCTTCATTCATTCCCTTACCCGAGCAAAAATATTATTATTATTATTATAACAACTTGCTTTCTTGGCTCCGTTCATTCCCTTACCCGAGCAAAAATATTATTATTATTATTATAACAACATGCTTTCTCAGCTCCGTTCATTCCCTTACCCGAGCAACAGACTGGAAACGAGGCTTTCGTAATCAAAACATTCTCTTGAGCTAACATAACAAAGAACTCTTAAGCAAGCAGCGCTGCTTGAATGAATTCAGTCCTTATGAGGACGGGACCTCTGTATGCAACCCAGAATGTCTACTGTCCATGGAAACTAAGCAACCAGGGAAGCGCTTAAACACCCTTGGCTCCCCGCGTACATACGACGTTCAAGAACCCGTGGATGGACGTCGGGGGCAGAGTGTTTATGTTGCAAGTGTAGTATCCATGGTCCTTGATAGTGACGTTGGTGATTGTGAGGATCCAGGTCGACCTCTGCTCTCTCTGCACGGACATCCGGGGGTCCCTGAAGATCACAGCTTCACCCATCGACAGGACGATGTTGGTCACTTTTTTCATCTAAGCCACCTGGTTTGGGAGAAAGAGCAGGTAGCATGAATCGTAAAAATAACAAGAATAAAGATAATAATAAATGGAAGCCTCTGTTCCACAGGAAATGGAAAGCCCCCTCTCCAGTATATAGAAAACCCTACTTTGTTGTAAACTGAATGCTCTTCTCTACAGCAGATGGGCAGCCCTGATCTTTAGGAATTGGGAAACCCCATTCTGCAGCAAATAGAAAGACTACTCTGCAGTACAGTGAAAGCCTTCTCTACAGTAAAAGGGTACCCCTACTCTTTAGGAACTGGAAAACCCCCTTTCCAGTATACAGAAAACCCTACTTGGTAGTAAACTGAATACCCTTCTCTGCAGCAAAATGGGGAAAACTGTTTTACAGTACAGTGATAGCCTTCTCTACAGTAAATGGAAAGCCCCTTCTCCAGTATATAGAAAACCTTACTTTTCAGTAAACTGAATGCCCTTCACTACAGCATGCAACATAATGCAAAACTTGGCAAGAATTTAATGAGCTAGATTTCAGATAGCAAAGAACGGTACCAATCTACAAGTGTATGGACTACAAAAGAAGTCGCCATTTAGATGTGGTAATATCAAGGACACAATAAACAGAACAGAAAATTTCTAGTAGCACAACTACATAAATGTGAATTCTTGTAAGATTATTCAGATGGTTGAAAATTTGGAAAACTGACCTTGTAATCTCCAGGTGTTTGCACAAAACAGGTCAGTCTTGCCGTTTGTCCCACATTGACTGTCACAGTTTGAATCGGCAGGCCATAGTGAGATTCTGAAGAAGGAGTAGAACTAGTTAAGATTCTAAAAGAATAGCTACAAAATATACCAAATTTAGAGTAGATTATTCCACAATCATCCTACGACAATGACCAAGTTACCACAGTGGAAGTACCATTGTGTGAGATAGTGTTTCTTTGCTACTAGCAGCTTAGGCTGATTAGTATCGTTTTGCTATTTTGTAGCTAAAGCTGTTTTGACTTTACTGCTGTGTTTTTTTAGCACACTAAAGAGTGTTGTCGCATAGGGCTATTACATAAGTACTCCACGATTTAAGTAAAACAAAACAAGGGAAGTTCAAATGATTCAGTGACTTGCGACATGCAGCTAGATAAAAATTTTTCTTTGCAAGTTTGTAGAAAGATGAAAAATCATATGATATGAATTAAACTTATAACAAAGCCCAGTTTTTCCTGCAAAATTTTGTCTGTGGAAACTTTATTAATGTCACCTAGATGCACTGGCTACAATTTGCCACTGAGGTGGCAGACATTGATTTGTTGTGTCTAAAGTAAAACTGGAAATTTCAACCTAGTAGACTTTTCAGATATAAAATTTAATCAAATTTAGGGCACTTTTTGGCAATTTATTTCACAATAACACACTCCTAAGACATTTCTATGACCAAATTACCTCATGGGAAAGGGGATCATGTCACGCTTTCTGAATACAGTGGCCTTTCCATAATACTAACCTAGAATTTGTCACCTTGGGGCGGTGCCGGAATGGGAATTTTAAGTTTTCATTGGTTTTCTCTCCTATTTTTTATCGTAGTAATTGACTATTTAGCTTTTGAGCTACTCGTGGGTGCAACTTCCGTTTGTTTTCTCCCATAGGGGTTTAGTGCCGCCAGTGTACCTCATACGGTGCACTGTAGGCATTACTTAAGGTTCTTTGCAGCGTCCCTTCTGTCCTTAGCTGCAACCCCTTTCATTGCTTTTACTGTACCTCCGTTCATATTCTCTTTCTTCCATCTTCCTTTCCACCCTCTCCTAACAATTGTTTCATAGTGCGATTGGGAGGTTTCCCTCCTGTTACACTTTTCAAACCTTTTTATTGTCAATTCCTGTTTCAGCGCTGAATGACCTCGTAGGCCCCAGAACTTTGCCTTCATATTCTATTCTATTCCATTTTGATTGTCATTTTTGAAACCCCTTTTGGTAGTAATTGCCACTTGATTTTTCTGATGACAGTAACTGTTCTCTAATTGTGTTACTGAAATCGTTGATAACAGTGTTTATTCCTTAACTGGGTTTTTTATATGTCATGACAGGAACCGCTTGATGATTATTTGGAAATTTATGGAAACTGTAGTGCTGGCCCTGTTGAGTGATATTCTAAAATTTGTCAGCATTTCCTCTTGACAGAGGTTTTCCAAATGTCTGGCAACAATTCTTAGTTTTCTGTAAAAGAAAACTATTGTGCTGGTTTTGTCTGTCCGTCTGCACTTTATTCTATCAGCACTTTTCTTGTCCGCACTTCTTCTGTCCACCCTCAGATCTTAAAAACTACTGAGGCTAGAGGGCTGCAAATTGGTATGCTGATCATTCCATTCACCCATCAATCATCAAACATACCAAATTGCAGCCTTCTGGCCTCAGTAGTTTTTATTTTATTTAAGGTTAAAGTTAGCCATAATCGTGCTCCTGGCAACGATATAGGAGAGGCCACCACCGGGCCGTGGTTAAAGTTTCATGGGCCGCGGCTCATACAGCATTATACCGAGACCACCGAAAGATAGATCTGTTTTCGGTTGCCTTGATTATGAGCTGTAGCGGCTGTACAGAAAACTCGATTGTTTGAAGAGCCTCTGCTTCGAGCAATTGTCTCTGGAGTCATTTTAAGAGATTCAATGACGGTATCTCCTCCGATGGGGATTTTTGGAAAGTGTGACAAGTGAGGTTACTTCACCCTTCTTGTGGCTCTCATTTCCACAGCTACGGACCTATCGCCCAGCTTTTGAAGCTGATGGCTGTAAGAAATATATTGTTAAAGCTCATAGGTAACAAGGGGGTTCTTAAAGGAAGGAAAAATGCTGATATCTGGACTTATTATATAAAGTTAAGTGAGTTATTTAAATTATATATATGATATATTTATATATTATATATATATATATATATATATATATATATATATATATATATATATATATATATATATATATATATATATATATACACCTAAATACATACTAACATACATGTATAAAACCTTGAGCCATTTTCGCAAACAGTGGGTGGCTCCCAAGAGAAGTACAGGCAATAATCACTACCACATTCACAGTTAAACCGCTGAATTATGGATGGACCCCATATTTACACAGAAAACTTTAGCTAAAATTGAAAATATACAGTTCCCTCTGTATTGTAATTGTATTTGAATAGGTATGAACAATAGAAAAGGGAAAAATATTTCAAATATTTAGTCTGGTACCATCTCCATTTCAAAAGAGAAAAAAATGATATCTAAAAGATTTTGTCTATTTGGGAGTAAAGCTTTAAGAAGAATGTTAGGAGTCAGGTGGCAGGATGGAGTTAAAAATGGAGTTAATGGAAGTTCCACATGCAGATGAGATCATGATGAAAGGGTGACGGAGATGGCTCGGACATGTCTTTCGAATCATCCCTGGGAGAATAGACATTACTTAAGGTTCTTTGCAGCGTCCCTTTGGTCGCTAGTTGCAATCCCCTTGATTCCTTTTACTGTACCTCCGTTCATATTCTCTCTTTTCCATCTTACTTTCCAACCTCTCCTAACAATTGTTTCATAGTGCAACTGCGAGGTTTTCCTCCTTTTACACCTTTCATAACCTTTCTCCTGTCAATTTCCCTTCCAGCGTTGAATGACCTCAAAGGTCCAAGCGTTTGGCCTTTGGCCTAAATTCTATATTTCATTCTATTCTAAAAAAAAAAAAAACTGCTGGCATATGGTCTTACAAAATTCGAGAAGTGTTCGAGTGAGTGACGCTCTTATACTTGGTAAACTTCTAACAGAATAGAATAGAATATAGAATTTAGGCCAAAGGCCAAGCTCTGGGACCTATGAGGTCATTCAGCACTGAAAGGGAAATTGAGAGTAAAGAAAGCTTATTGAAGAGTGTAACAGGAGGAAAACCTTTTGCAGTTGTACTATGAATCAACTGTTAGGAGAGGGCGTAAAGTAAGAACAAAGAAAGAGATTTGAACGGAGGTACAGTAAAAGGAATGAAAGGGGTTGCAGCTAGGGGCCGAGGAACCTCAAGTAATGCATACAGAGCACCGCATGAATGAGGTCATTTTAGTAACAGTGATATAAATTCCTTTTATTTATATTTTTTTACTTCGCAACGTGATGAGATATTCAGTATTGCCACCTGACAGTGCATTTTAATTTTGTATCAGAAAGATTTGAAATCCAAGAAATAAATATTACTTTTAGTTTCACCCACAATACTTGGAACTGTTGTGCAATACTGTAGCCATGAAATATAGGGAAGTAAAATGAAAATATATATAATATATATATATATATATATATATATATATATATATATATATATATATATATATATATATATATATATATATATATATATATATATATATATATATATATATATATATATATATATATATATATATATATATATGTGTGTGTGTGTGTGTGTGTGTGTGTATTATATAAAACACTTACGTATATACAGTTATACAGTATATATAAATAATGATAAAAAGGCCTATAAAAAATATACATGTTGCAACCAAATATTTCGAATAATTCTTCCGTATCCCAATGAAAAGGGATACATAAGAAGTATCCGCAGTTTATGGATGCATCGTGTATATAGTGTTTTTATGGTCATTATATATATTATATATATATATATATATATATATATATATATATATATATATATATATATATATATATATATATATATATATATATATATATATATATATATATATAACTTTCAGAATTGTTACCGGTAAAATTCCGGTTGTTACAACGAAGGGAAAAGAAAAAAATGTCTCCCAGGTGTACAGAGCCCACAATATGGATGTGATGCTTATTGGATTAAAACTACTAAACAAAAAATTTTAATTAGAAAATAATTTCCTTAATTAGAAAAGAATTTCCCTTTTCCTAACGACACGATGACCATCAGAGAAATTTTTACAAGTCTACAATCTATAATGGACAATGTATATAGGACGCCCCTTTTGCATCAATATTAGTTTTATGTAAAAGAAAACTATTATGCCGGCTTTGCCTGTCCGTCCGCACTTTATTCTGTCCGCACTTTTTTCTGTTCACACTTTTTCTGTCCGCGCTTTATTCTGTCCGCACTTTTTTCTGTCCGCACTTTTTTCTGTCAGCACTTTATTCTGTCCGCACTTTTTTCTGTCCGCACTTTTTTCTGTCTACACTTTTTTCTGTCAGCACTTTATTCTGTCCGCACTTTTTTCTGTCCGCACTTTTTTCTGTCTACACTTTTTTCTGTCAGCACTTTATTCTGTCCGCACTTTTTTCTGTCCGCCCTCAGCTCTCAAAAACCACTGAGGCTAGAGGGCTGCAAATTGTTATGTTGATCATCCACCCTCCAATCATCAAACGTACCAAATTGCAGCCTTCTAGCCTCAGTAGTTTTTATTTTATTTAAGGTTAAAGTTGGCCATAACTGTGCTTCTGGCAACGATATAGAATAGGCCACCACCGCTCCGTGGTTAAAGTTTCATGGGCCGCGGTTCATACAGCATTATACCGAGACCACCAAAAGATAGATCTATTTTCGGTTGCATTGATTATACAGTACAGCGGCTGTACAGAAAACCGGTTGCGCCAGAGAAACTTCGGTGCAGTTTTTACTTATTATTATCACCAGTGGGGTCATTAACATGGCAGAGGTGGGTGGATATCGTCTCTAAATACAAACACCTGAGTTCGACGGGCGATTTGTATATGGGAGACGATATCCACTTATACCTCACTTGCTGGCCGTGTGGGTTAAATGCGTCCACTGTAGTCCTGAGTTCTTGTCCTTTGCTGGTTCGAGCCCACGGGACGACGAACTTATTATCAACTAAAAAATTCCCCTTCGGTAACATATATGAAAATATATTATTTCCAAGGTAGAGCGAATTGGATATTAAAGGACATTTGTAGCTTACTGATTGTATATGAATCACGGTGATGTGATGTGATGTGATAAAAAGTCATAATATGGCTGCGTGCGACAAACGCACTGCACAGTTAGCATGGCAGAGGTTGGTGGATATCGTCTCTAAATACAAACACCTGAGTTCGACGGGCGATTTGTATATGGGAGACGATATCCACTTATACCTCACTTGCTGGCCGCGTGGGTTAAATGCGTCCACTGTAGTGCTGAGTTCTTGTCCTTCGCTGGTTCGAGCCCACGGGATGACGAACTTATTATCAACTAAAAAATTCCCCTTCGGTAACATATATGAAAATATATTATTTCTGAGGTAGAGCAAATTGGATATTAAAGGACGTTTGTAGCTTACTGATTGTATATGAATCACGGTGATGTGATAAAAAGTCATAATATGGCTGCGTGCGACAAACGCACTACACGGTTAGCGTGGCAGAGTTGGGTGGATATCGTCTTTAAATATATATATATATATATATATATATATATATATATATATATATATATATATATATATATATATATATATATATATATATATATATATATATATATATACAGTATATGTGTGTGTGCGTGTGTGTGTATGATACGCATAAGTGTATGACATACAAACATACAAA